>NW_005353460.1:388758-460341 GCF_000412655.1 Myotis brandtii
GGGGGCCCCCCCCCCCCCCCCCCCCCCCCCCAGTGCACAAATTTTTGTGCACCGGGCCTCTAGTAGTGTATATAAACAAACTCAAATTATTTCTAGCATCCATTCTCTTATGAGGTGAAGGAGCAAAACTTGTTGGCACCCAGAGGTCTTTGAACAAGTGACACTTTACATGCAAAAGGTACCTTAAAGGTCTTGTCATTCATTTTTGACCTAAATTTGGGGAAAGCAATATAAAAGCGTTTTCAGAGGACAATTATCATTACCTCAAGAAATAGTAACATGTTATAGATACCTGAAGATAAGAAATGATCACTGTGCTAATTTATTAATCAGACAGACAATATTTTAATATGAATCTAGAATAAGTTATCCTATCAATTATAAGGAACTTTAGTTTATTTGGAAATGAAAAACATTTATTTTAAAAATTATTCACAAGTCAATTTGGTGATGGAGTTAGCAGTTTCTTATCAATTTAAACAAACCCTTGCCTTAGGACCCAGAATTCCATTGGCAGAGAAATAAAAATATATGTTCAACAAAAGACTTGCATATAAATATCTATAGCAGTTTTATTCAAAATAACCCTATAATGTAAACTATCTAAAAGCCCATCAAATGCATTGTTTCCATAAAATAGAGCACTGCTCAGCAATATATAAAAAGAAATTGTTATACCCAAGAGTGCACAGATGAATCTTAAAACCATTTTACTGTGCAACAGAAGGCAGACACAAAAGACTGCATACTACATACATTCAAGTATATTGTTTGAAATTCTAAGGAATTTCTATAGTGACAAAGCCATCAGGAGCTACCTAGAACCAAGGTAATAGAGAATAACACTGCAAAGGGGCAAAGGAGTCTTTGGGGAAGATGGAAATGTTCTACATCTTGATTATGATGGTTGTTACACAAGTGTGTATATACATGTCAAAGCTCATTGCACTATATACACTTAAAATTGGTCTACTTTTAACATATGTAAGTTGTACTTCAATAAAATTGATTATAAAAATCCTAAAGTTCATCAAAAAGACACACATATACATTATAGGGATCTTGAATGTGAGGACACTGGGAGGAGGTTCCTCTGGGTAGATCATATGGGAGGTAATTAAGAACTTTACTATGGAGTGTTAATATCTGACTGAATACTGTAAGATGAATTTCTTATTGGTTTATTATTTATAAACTTTTAATTTAATAATTTCATTATGCCTTTATACAAATATATATTTAGATGACATTTAAAACCTTTAACTCTGGTTTCAATATATAGGGTGTCCAAAAATGTATATACATACTTGGAATAATTATAAAGGCAGTGATTTACATTATAGGGTTATTTTAGATACATTTCATTTTCAAAATTGAGCTATCAGCTGTTAAAGTGTGTATACATTTTGGGGGACACCCTGTATGTTAACCTAATCAGAAGATGGCTCTACCATGTTGAACTCACCATCTTAATTAGAACTTAACAAAGAGCAAATTTGTTGTATATAGACAAGGATATTTCATCAGAGGAGTGACATTTAAATTTTTACTCAGTGCAAGTAGAGGAAACAATCCCCAGATGATTTATAGCATTGTCTAAAGTTCACAAAAATCAATCTTTAAAAAGACATTATTTATTATAATTCACTTAGTTAAATATATATATACACTCATTCTCATAACCTTAAATGATTTGTAGAAACAATGATAATCTATCTCACTTCCCAGAAACCATGGAATTTCAAATATGCAAAATAAAATGAGTTTTCATAAAATACAAATTTAATATTTGAAATCCAATCTTATATAAGTATTAAATTTATATTTTATACCTTATTGTGAAAAAATTTGAGAAGACATTTTGCTAACTTTTAAAACAAAAGTCTCAAACCTATCTAATTTATCAAGGGATTTATTTTGATTAATATGCATATTATATAAACTAGAATCTTATAATAAGTCTGCATTTATTTACCATGTATTACAGTGTACAAGAATCTCTTATTAGTTCATTTTTGTGACTATTTGTTGCTAGCTGATATCATTTGCATTTCTTTGTTTCTTATCTAGTGATCTTCCATTGCCAGCCCAGCTTGACTTTTCTGAGCTGGTAGAGATCTTCTTAAAAGGCCACCATGCTGAAAGCATTGAAAGTTCAATTCTTTCCTTCTCTTTTAAATTGAAGATATTCTAATTTGTTAATCTCCTCTAGAGTTGGACAATTAATATCAAAGCAAGTTTAGAAAATACTTCAAATCATACATCCAAAGAATCTTATCAGAGTTTTGGACAAGTTGGGAAACTTTGATACGTCCTTTCTCTTTGAACCCCAGGTAGGAATATTTGTCTGGGGACCAAGTTACTAAGGTAGGGATTTTAGAGTTTATCCTCAGAAGTTATTACTCATGATACTTTTAGAGGAAAATGCAAGAAAAGGCTAAATTATACAGAAGCCCTTCAACTTCTCAGGGACTTAGGTGCTCATTAATGAGAGGTCTGTAGACCCCAGAAAAGCCGAATCAATTCCACCTGCATCCGCTTCCTCTCTGGCTCCTTCCGGAATCCATCCACACTACTGACTTAGAAGCCAGCCACCCTCTGTTCTCCAAGCCATGCCAAACTGTTTCACTTTCTTTCAGTATTTGTATATGCTTTCTCCCCTTTAATGGTGGATATGTGTGTTTGTCTTAGATATTTATATTAGTGTGGAAATAGAGCAGATTTCCATGATCAACAAATGTCCAAGTATGCCCTCTCAAATAATCTGACTACAGATTGAAAGGGCTATTATTATAAAAATATATTTGTTGTCAGCATCTCCCCTCTGTAAAGAGGCTTTTCTTACTTACAGACACACACACACAGAAATGGACAGCATTAGAAAATCTATTTTGCCATTATGCAAAAACAAATATAATGGGGATTGTATGCAAGCAACCCCTTCAGCAAAGACAGACACAGACAAGAAACTTGAGGATCCTTTCTATGCTGCTCACTCCCTCTCTCCTCAAGCAACAGATCAACGGTATATAATTTAGCATGGGGCAATTGACTCCATGCAAAGTTGAGACAGGCCTATGTGAAAAATGGGGGAAGGCTTGAGACAATGGAAATTTTGTAAAATCCTGCAGACACACAACACAGAATCAGTCTCTTAGCACTTAACATTGGTGGAGAGAAGCCAGATGACCATTAATTAATGACAAAAATACTTCAGATCAGTCATGAACCAGAAATAAACCAGAAAGCCACACAGTCATGAACCAGAAATGATCTGCAAGCCCCACAGCATGTAGCAACTCACTCTGGGGGCCAGGAAGAGTGAGCCTGGGGAGGACACCTGTGAGGAAGCATCACGTCTTGGTGACTCCAATGGCAGAATCCTCATAGATAGAAAACTATTAGCACCAATCAAAACAAAAACCCATCACAATTTCGGGCACTGAGTAAGATCCCCCCATTCCAACCCCATAACAAAGAATAACACAAGGCAATGTCCTTGCTTTTAGAACAGCCAGGCAATAAAGAGAGACAGCTGCATCTATTGTTGAAGTCAGTTTCATAAATAAAAAATAGGATCTTCTGTTGTTCCTGGCATATCCCGAAAACAGGGCTTTTAGGATATGTTGCCATTCTGGTTCTCATATAACCAAGTGGGAGGGCTTAGTTATATGTAACTGCTATTATTCTATGGGTTCGAATGTTTATCGACCCATCTCAGAATGCAAGATTTTCAGAAACAGAAACCTTCCCAGCCATGCTAGGGGACAGGCTCTTTGTCAACAGGATTAGGCTGCTAAAGACACTCTGTCAGCTTCACTTTTTCGTGACTGTTTTATTCTGGTATTTTTGTTACACTGGTATCAGTAAATGTGAAACATTTAAAATGCTCCTAAAGCTAGTAATAAAATAGGTCTATAAATTTTCCCACAAATCAAGGCAAGAATCAGTGTGTTGTTGTTGTTTTTTTCTGAAAAGGCACATTTTTCTTTCTCCTCTCCCTTCTGTATCTGCACCCCTCCTCCAATGTGCTCTTGGAGGGGAGGGTGTGTTGGGGAAGGGCGGTGGGTGTGTTCTCCTGCAGTAGTGATCATTATCCTGAGCCCTATGGAGCATTTTAATGTTTTCTTCAGGTTTAAATCTGCCTGGCACATGGTTGATCTGTGCTGCAAGGGTTAACATGGAGTGAAGGGGAAGTTAACAAGGGACAGGCCATAAATGGCTCCAGCTGTGTATAATTAACTGTAATGCTGCAGAGTAAATGACTTTTATTGGCAGCCATGTCTTCATTAAAAGTCATATTTACAGTCCCATCATATGAAATGAGTGCTCCTGTATTCTGGAATTTAACGAGCATTCATTTTCACCTTGTTCAATTATCTTCCACCTCATCCCCCCGCCCCCCACTCACCCTCTCCCCAGTGTGGGAAGCATGTAGTCAAAGTACAGTAGGAATGTAATTAGCACCTGGCAGAGGGCTCCTATTCTAGGGAGCATTTCCCAAACCACATTACAACGGTTTCTCCTGGCTTTCAATTATAAGTAGGTAACTTCCTTACACAGAAAAATTAAGTAACTATCATAAAAACATCAACTTGACTTGATGGAAAGCTTTCAAAGGTTAGGCCTCTGCAAAGAGGTCATGTCTAAAGCAATCTGAAACAAAGTCCAAATCTGCAAAAGTAATCGTGATTACAGAGGAGAAAAGTGAAGCTAAAAATCGGTTTTGAATCAAATCTTTTTTCATGATAACTCCTGTTATCTGAAAGCACCTGTCTCACATTTATTTTTCCTTGTTGAGTGGTGTATCTAATTAAATCTTTCTCCCTTGCCCCCTACTTCTCTTACCTTCTCTTCCCTCTATCTTTTTCCCTTCTCTTCCCTCTTTTTATCTTCTTCACTCAAGTCCCAAAGGAAATCTCTTGCCTAGCTCATCAAGTGATCTAGGAACTCAATCTCATGATCTCAAACTCAATTTTGATTCCATCTCATGTGATACCTTAGAGTTTTTGGGTGTGTAAGGAAATTCTGAGTCTGGAAGTACAATATCAAGAGTGAATTTTCTTTGTTCAAGTTCCAATTGCTGTTCTCTGTGGTGCACACTGAGATTACAAAGTCCCTATGCCTATTAGGAAAAACATGCTCTGGGGATCCAGGGATAGATGGATAGATAGATAGATAGATAGATAGAATCTTTTTTTTATTGTTGGGGGAGGAGATATTTTTATTTCTTTTTTCCTTAAATGACCATAAATGACACATAACAATATTTAAATTTAAGGTGTACAATGTGTTCATTTGATGCATTTATAAATTACAAAATGTTTACCAAGATAGCATTAGCTACCACCTCCATTCCATCACATAGTTACCATTTGTTTTTTGTGATGAGATAATTTAAGATCTTATCTCTTAGAAACAGGTATATGATACAGTATTATTAGTTACAGTCACCATGCTGTACATTAGATCTCCAAGCTTATTAATCTTGTAACTGGGAGTTTGTACCTTTTGAACAATAGCTTCACATTCTCCCCCTCATCCCACCCTCCAACCCCTTATAAGCACCACTCTACTCTTTGTTTTTCTGACTTTGTTCTTTTTAGGTTCTGTACACAAGTGATATCCTACAGTTTTTGTCTTTCTCTGACTTGTTTCACCTAGCATAATATCCTCAAGGTCTATCCAAGTTGTTTCAAATGGCAGGATTTCCTTTATTCTCATGGTTGAATAATATTCCATTATGTGTATATAGATATATAGAAATAAAATATATAGATATATACTATATATCTGTATCTATATCTATCTATATATTTATCACATCTCTATCCATTCATTCATTGATGGACACTTAGGTTGTTTCTATATCTTGGCTATTGTGAATAATGGCCAGACCTATATTTTAGTACACATCACCTACTAACATTGAAAAATTTAGCTCGGCCTTCTTGAATATCATTTTCAAATAAATAGAATTAATTACCATCATTTAAATAGGGTTATTAGTATTAAATAAAATATGCCTGAAATTATGTCTCAGTGAGAAGGAATTTAATCAACATTTTTTTCACTTTCCTTCTTTTGCCATCTCTCATTCCTTTCCTTCTCCAGGAGTTTATAATTTCTCTGTATTCTATCTTAGTTAAGATAGAATATTGGGCTCTAGATTAATTGAGGTCTGCTCTTGACAAAAGATGCATATTGATTGACAAGCTAGGTTTAACTGAAAAATAAACCTGTCTACCATAAAAGGATATCGTGAAAGGTAATGATGCCAAACTCAGTTGAGAAGGTATCGAGAAAAATAATAGCCATCGCCAGCATGGAACACGATGTCATCTCACCTCATTAGACCCTCCTGGTCTAACAGCCTAAGCAGAGTTGATGGAGAGAGGGAGTTGTGCCCAAGAAACACAGCCAGCACTTATATTTGTGAATGTAAAATGTCCTTGGAAGCTGGCATCATTTTAGACACAATGCCAACACACCAGGGATACATTCTGCTGCCAAGCATGCCGTCTTCAGCAAATTTCACTGCACACTTGTACTGCTGCTTCAGTCCTGCTGCTTTATCTGATTTTAGGCTGACCCTGTATAATTAGCACTTTGGGCTGGCAGTATTGTGTGGGAACACTGTTTCCATCATTCACTGGGAACTTAATAAAACTTAGAAATACCGTGATCAGGAGCAGCATCTGATGCAATTTTCTTTTCTTTTCTTTTTTTTTAAAACTGAGGATCAAGGTTCCTTATTGGGTTATAAAATCTTTTAAATGAACTGTAACCTGCATTTAAACATTAAAAAAATAGAATAGAGCAGAATAAAATAGAAAAAATAGAGTACAATAATACGAGAAAGTATAGATTCATGAAATTTTATATATAGGATATTCATCTCATGATCTCATGTGTGTGTGATGCTATAAAATATGGTCCAAAGTTTGAAAATCATTGATAGGATGTTTAGCATCCAGACTCAATATGCCCCAGTCTTGGGGCAAGTTGCCCTGTCCCGCCAGGTTACTGCCTCATTGCATCCCACTCTTCAATCTTTATCTTCTCTTTATCTTCCTCTTCCTCTTCAGCAACATGAGCCTGGCAGCACAAGAGGAGAAGGCAAATCTCAGGAAAGGAAACCTAACAAGGGGAGGGGGGGCCTATTGTAAATGAATCCGGAAATATTTGTCTCATCGCTCCTTGGGCTCTTACAGTTAATCAGCTGCAGCCTCTTTCTATCTGAAGTAGTAATCATTTGCCTTATCAAATCCAATAAAAATCTCAAATATGAACATTTGCATTTAGATGCAATGAGCTACAGTGTGTCCCTAACAACATAATTAAGCAAGAGTATGCAGGGTGGCATTTAATTGCTCATTACCAAGTTTTCCTGGACAGCTCATTCTAAATGAGGGGCCTGGAGAGAGAGGTGCATAGTGAATGTCACTAGATGTACTCTGAGTCAATATCTTATTCAAATAGGGGGACCAGAAATGAGCAATGCTGAGGAAAAGGGGAGATATTAGGGATATTCCCAGATGTCTCTGGGAAAGGGATATTGCTTTTTTGGTCCCTGACCCAGACTTGTACCTGGTTAAAAATGATGCTCTCTTTCTAGCACCTTTGATTTAATGTATCATTCTTGCTTTCTGGATACTACAGTCCCCTATTCCAGAGGTTGAATTTTAGGTGTAAGGCAATTACATAGAGTGTGAACACTCAGTTGGAAGTCTGTGCACAGACTTCTGGGGCAAAAAAAAAGCGGGGAGGGGGACATGCAGGAGATCAGTGGGTGAGGGCAGATTCCTTTTGAACTTAGTTGTCATCTCCCCAACCTGCCACACTGTTGAAGCAGACAAATAGATCTCATACAAAAACCATAGGATGCCCTTGCACATGTCCAAACAGATGGCTGGCGGGCAGAGGCATCTGCTCTGATTTCAGGCAGGGCAGTGGGTACCTGGAGAGAATACCCTCTGGAATCTGGGACAGTTTTTAGAGCCCTTCATGCTTTTCCAGTGCAAAGTAGTTACCTCCTTCAAATTTCACATGCTTATCTTGTCTCCTCTTCCCTTTTGACTTATTGACATTCCAGTGCCAACTTGTTGGAAAAGAAAGGGAGGAAAATATATGTACAGACTTGTTTTCATTTTTTTAGAAAGGTAAAGAGAATAGGAAAACAGACAACAGAGGAATCAAAGGGAGTGGGGAGGAGAAAAAAACAAGATCCAAAAATAGGAACCGTGTTTAAATTGTGTCCTATTAGTTTCTTCTTCCTGCTCTGTAATTTGACTTTTTTTTTTTTTGGCAACCTATTAAGAATTCAGGAGAATGGCCAATTATTTGGATGTAAGTTGCACAGTAATTAAACAACACATGACTGCTGCTACAGCCTCTTAATGTATCTTTTCTTCTCTCTTCAAAGAACAGAGAGAAATAATAAAATGGGAAGATCCTGCTCTGCTCCTGGAGTAGGCTCTACACAATTAGTCATTGGGCTGTTTGGAACCAAGTTCCCTGTGCCATTGCTCCCCCTGGCCGCCCCCTATAAAGACAGTCTATTTGTTCACCAGGCTTGCTTGTTCGAGACATTCCCATAAGCTCTAACTAAAGCTGATGGATGTCTGATGCTCATAGCCAAGATGATTGCCTCCATCACATACATCACATTTTAAAAAGTTATTTCAAAATATTAATGTGCTGTCACTGTTGATTGAGGAAAGGTGAATTAATCCAATAAAAAAAGCATTTGCCTACATGTTACAATATTGCGTAGTAGCTGCAAGTGTGTAAACAAAATATTTGGTTAGAATCCCAGCTCTGAGTAAGGGCGTGTGATTTTGTGCAAGTTACTCTCCATCTGCTTCATTTTCTGCCCTGAACAGAAGTAATAGTTATATCTATTTACTAGGGCTGTTGTAAGGATTAAATGCCTTAATTCATGTAGCACAAGTAGAACAGTATAGGGCACATTTTTGAGAGTTGTACACAATAAGGAGGAGCAAGAGGAGGCAAAACAAGAAACAGAAACAGTGCAAACAGTACAAAACAAAATATACAGAGGCCTTTGGACTCCCAGCATGAGAACACTATTCATGTGCAAACTCAGTTTTCCTTGGAAAAAGAAGGATGACAGAGGGTGGAGCCAGGAGCCAAGAAGAACAAAGTGATGAATCAATTTATGTGGCAACTTGGCTATGTCATGGTGTGTAGTTTTTGGTCAACCACCAGTCTAGATGTTGCTGTGCAGATTTTTTTTTCAGATGTAATTAACATGTAAATAGTAGACTTTGAGTAAGAGATTACCCTCCATATGTGGTTGGGCCTCATCCAATCAGTTGTAGGTCTTAAAAGAAAGACTGGGTTCCTCGGGAAAAGAAGGAATTTGATGCTAGACTGCCTTTTGACTTGAGCTGCAATATCAACTCTTCCATGATTCTCCAGCATGTCAGCCTGCCCTGAAGATTTCAGACTTAATACTCTATTTCCTCTACCTGAAGTCTTGTCAGGCTTGTGACTGCTTGCATCACTAGAATATGGTGGGAGTATGCTATGTGACCACCAAGACTGGATCACAAAAGGAAATTTAATTTATGTCTGGTTTCCTTGGAAAATGCACACTTGGAGCCCTGAACTGCCACAGCGTCGGTCCAACCATCTTGACGCCACCATGCTGTGAAGAAGCCAAGCTCCAGAGAGGCCACACTTCCATTTGCCATTCCATTTGCTCTCAGGATATCCTGGCAAAGGCACCACATGTGTGAATAAAGAAGTCTTCAGATGATTCCAGCCATGGGGTCATATCCAGTCACCAAATATTCGCAGTTAAGTTTTCAGATGATGTGGGGCAGAGATAAGCCATTAACAGTGTGGAACATTATCTGAGCCCTGTGTTCCCAGAAAGCAGTGCTTGTCGAGAAATCCTTCCACCTTTGCTATGCCAGGAAACAACTAACTGAAAAGGATCTTCCTGCCCTCACATTTCCCAGGATAAGGTCCTCTCCATCCTTTCTCATGACTCCCATAACACTCATGGATGATTCTTCTGATTACCTGCCCTTCTCAAACCCCAGAACCCCTTTCTTTTCTCTGTAATGCTCCTCATTAATGAGCATTTCCCTATTGCAAAAGCTGGAATTAAATAATATCTTTAATTTTCAGGTGCATTTTTTGTCTTTGATGCTGTTCTCATTGAGCTCATTCCAAATGCTTGACCCACAGAATCTGTGAGCATAATAAAATAGTTATTTATGTTTTGAAGTAGTTTTTTTTTTCAGCAACAAAAAGAACAGAGCTTGTAGTCATCTCTTTTTGTGCTTCAAAGTTAGAAATGTCACCAGGTTAAATGTGAAAGTTAGTCTTTGATTTGTATTCCCACATGTACTTAAAGATGTTTTAAATCAGCTTAATTATGACTTTATTCAGTGTAGGAAAGTTTTTTTCTATTATATTTTAAATTATTGCTTCCATTTGATTTGTCTTCTTTTTCATAAACAGCAATTATCTAGATATTAGATCATTTTTCTTTCTCTTTCAGATATGTCACCAGGATTTTGCTTTATTCTTTCCTCTTTTTCAATAAATTCTGAAATATTTTCAAGTTTGCCCTCCATAACACTGGTTCAATTTCTGGTGGATTTAAAAATGCTCTTTTATGCTTTCATAATGACATTAAATCTGTGATTATACTTTTAGATTTTTAAAATCTATTTTAATTTTACTTTTTACAAATCTGTGTGCCTCTCAGCAAACCTCTTTCCATATCAAATATTAATCTATTGTTTTACTATTTTACTTGTAATCCCTTATTATATACTAGGGGCCTGTTGCCACGAAAAGATTCGTGCAATAGGCCTTCCCTTCCCCTGGCTGCCGGCACCGGTTTTTCCTCTGGCACCTGGGACCCAGGCCTTCGCTCTGGCCGGAGCCGCCTTCAGTCTTCACTCCGCTGCTTCACGCCTACATATGCAAATTAACCGCCATCTTTGTTGGCAGTTAATTTGCATATCTCGCTGATTAGCCAATGGGAGGCGTAGAGAAGGTATGGTCAATTACCATGTTTGTCTATTATTAGATAAAACTAGAGGGCTGGTGCACGAAATGCTTGCACTGATGGAGGGGTCCCTCAGCTTGGCCTGTGCCCTCTCGCAGTCCGGGACCCCTCGGGAGATGTCCACCTGCCAGGTTAGGCCTGATCCCCCAGGCAGTCAGACATCCCTCTCGCAGTACGGGGCTCTCGCAGTCTGGGACCCCTCGCTCCTTACTGCCTGCCTGCAGTGGAGGGGGGAGAGGCTCCCACCACTGCCACTGCGCTCGCCAGCCATGAGTCCAGCTTCTGGCTGAGCGACACTCCCCCTGCAGAGTCAGTGGCGGGAGCCTCTCCCGCCTCTGCTGCAGCGCTAAGGAGCAGTGAGCCCGGCTTCTGACTGAGAGGCGCTCCCCCTGTGGGAGCGCACTGGCCACCAGGGGGTAGCTCCTGCATTGAGCGTCTGCCCCCTGGTGGTCAGTGCATGTCAGAGCGACTGGTCATTCTGCTGGTTGTTCCACCCACCGTTTGGTTGTTTTGCATATTAGGGTTTTATTATATAGGATAGCCCATATGTCTTTGACATTTTTGAGAATACAAGTAACATATATTTTTAGTTTATTTTTTGCAGTATTTTTAAAAATATATATTCTTTATCTACAGTTTGAGTGCTTTATTTTCCATTTCTTTATGTTGCAGGGTTTTTTAACTCAATTTCCTAGTCACTAAATAAAAACCATATATCTAGCCCTGCCCTGGTTTACTCCTTGTCTCTTTAATTGCTGTTAGAATTCTCTTCTCAAATCTAGAGCTATAGATTTCAAATATGCATGCATGCCCTACCCATGCTTCTGGTGTTTTTTTTGTCTTATATTTAAGGTAAATTTGCAGACATAAGGCTGGATCATCTACTCTCAATACAAAATATTTTACCATGTGGAATAGAGTTTATTTCTGGAAATTCCTGAGTTCAATCTGCTTTTCTACAGATTGTTTTTGCTTTTGCTTTTGCTTTTTAAATTATTGATAGAAAGAGTATACAACAAAGTATAACTCATAGTATATACCCTTCTGGGGCGTTCTCTGGTTCTGTCCTTTCTGTGGAAAGACAATTCAGTAAATACAAGACCTATCAAAATCTCCTCAGTTTACACATTGCTAAGGATTGCTGTTTTATGACAACTTTTTATATTCTAATGGCTTTGAAATAGGAATTTTTAGGGGTGAAATAGGCAGGCTTAGGTAATTTTTAAAATTAAGGGTGTTCATGGAAAAATAACAGGGATACAGAGTTGCAAAAGGGTACATTTACATACGACAAGGGAGCTGGGAGCAGCAGAAGTTACATTTCCATTAGATTAGGAGTTGGGAGAGACAGCAGTTACATTTCCATAAGATAAGGGAACTGGGAGTAGCAAAAGGTCTATATTTACAAAATAAAGGAGGATGAAGGCCCAGAGGTAACAGGAGAACAACGAGGGAGGAGAGCCTCATATGTCCCATGTGAGGTTCAACCTTTGAGCTCAGGAGTTGCTATAGTGACCAAATCAGAAGGGGATGGTGACCAATCAGAGGGGATATCAAGGCACAAAGATCTGCAGCCTTTATAAACCATGGAAAAAAGAACTCGGTGGAACTCTTTCCTCCTCCCCACGTGGGAGTCTGTACTTGTTCTTCAATAAATTTCCACCTTTACTATATCATCTTTCATCTGTGGTTTCATTCTTGGATTCCACCTGACAAAAGCCCAGGAGACCATCCTGCACAGGGAAACACCACGCCTTTCCAGTCCAAAATTCCCATATCAGCTTCAGGAAAGAATATCTAAGTCTGTCCCTTAGGAAACTCAGACCTTTGTCATTCATTCATAGCTTGGCTGTTGACCCCACAGGGTGAGCTGGTCTTCTTGCCCATTAATGTTCATATTTGACAACAAAGATGTAGGATATGCCTACACCTTGATAACACAAGTATTTGTCTTCCATTTTATTATTTAGTAACATGAGAGTTCCTGGCATAAAATATGCAAAGTGGTTTGTGCACCTTTAAATAGGGGCAACCTGAATATTGCTGATTATTTATTACCATTTTTTAAGGGAAGTCATTTAGGATGACTCTCCTGCAGCCTTCTGATTAATGCTTATCTCAGCAGCATTTTCCCAGTAGCTTTGTAAAGGTGAACTTGCTTCCCTGAACATCACAGCTTCAGTCAGGGTAGCCCAAAAGTAAGAGCACAGAACTCTGCATCATTTGGTCCCATGTGAAGCATAATATTTACTTGATGCAAAAAAAAATTATTTTTACTCCCAGCCCTCCCTCATAGCCACAAATGTTTGCAGCTGAGTGCTCTTTAGCTGACATTTAGGCTGCTTACACAGATAGCAATAAGAAGAGGAAAATAAAAAAGCGAAGAGACTGAACTCTACAAGTTTTATTTTGGATTCCAAATAGGTGTCACTTATCTAGTACCTTTATTTTCAGAACGTGTCCCCTGGCCAACATCATCTGCATTATTTTTAAGCTTGTTATAAATGCATAATCCTGGCCCCATCCCAGACTTTGTGAGCCAGGATCTATGTTTTTAATACAATCCTTGGGTGATTTGTATGCCCATTGAAGTTTGGGAAGCACTATTCCTTTTAATATCCTGTCTCAGACATCTTTTCATTCTTGCTTTTCATAGGATTTTAGTTGATCACTGGCTGTTGCCAGAGAAACAGTGATTAGCTCCTAGGTCTCATTGACCAGGCTTGTAAATGTGACAATAAGTTTACATTCTGGAGAGAGTATTGGGTAGGGCCAATAAGAATTTGAACATTCTGTGGGTGCCTTTACTACCAGTAAGATCATCAGTGGAGATTTCTACTAAATTCTCTTACAGTAAAGGGGATTTTTAACCAGGTTTATTTGTTGAAGAAATACAATTCAGAACTTCAGATTATGTTTGTAGACAAGGTAGCTCCTTGAAACTCTAAAGCAGGTTAGTTGCAGGCTACTAACAAAGGAAGTAAATGGTTCCTGTACACCTGTCTCAAGAATGGAGTTGTCAGGAGTATTTTACTGCTTTGGTCCAGGATGTGAAATGTGAAAGCTCCTCATTGGGTTTTATTGCCTGAGAGATCAGGTCAGTTAAAGGGCTGTGTTTAAAAATAAATAAATTAATAAAAGAAATCGCAGATTTGCAAAACAGATTTTCCCTTATTAAAACACTAGTGGCCTGGTGCACGGATTCGTGCACATGTAAGGAAATTAATTAGAAGAAATATTTTAATATTGCTATTTTCCCTTTCTCTATAATAGAAGTGTCAACCAAATTCACGGTCGACAATGACAGATCAAAACACACGTGTGCAATTGGTGCCAGCGAGAGCTTTATATGTATCGCACATGTGCGAGTCAACTTAGCCATATATATATAGAGAGAGAGAGAGAGAATAAACTTGTTTAATTAGACCTGCTTTCTGATGTAGCTAATCTTTTTCCAGCCCAATGAAGCACCCCAACTTCTCTTTCAGGTAATTGTCAGCAACACAGCAGTAAATATCAACATGAAGCAGATTATTATTGTAGATCACGCAGGGAGAAGAAAGGGTAAAATATTTAACTGTAGCAGTGTTTGACTGTATTCTGCACAGAGAAAACCTGAAGTTATTTTCAAGGTCCACCATTTTTTACTCCTTTTCAGTCGGGTCAAGTTTCTAAACTTTCTAAATCTCTGTTTTCTGGCTAAGGAAAAGAAAATAGGATTCCATCGAGTCTCCTATCTACCTACTTCAGGACTTCTGTGAGGATCAAATGAGATGAGGCATGGGAAAACGCTTCACAGACATTTGGTTAAAGTATAAAACGTTTCCACCTGGTTATAAGCAAGTCGTGTTCCTGGACTGAAAAAACTGCAGAGAGGCTAGTTGCTAGGGAGAGGAAGCCAGGCATTGCAATGTGACGTCATTACCCGGCTCCCACAGTGACTGTTTCTGGGCTGGGCTGGGCTGTGGGCCAGCATTTTGCACCATGGGGTCTTGGCAGCGTTGGCTGCAATTTGGTGGGTTGTTGCTCTGGGGTGGTGGCAGGGCCTGTGTCCCACTTGGGGGAAGCTGAGTGTTGCTTTGTTGGCTCCAGGTCCACGGTGCCGTTTCTTTGTAAATGGCCAGTGTGCATCATGGCAGTTCCTGCATTGAGTGTCTGCCCCCTGGTGGTCAGTGTGCATCATAGCGACCAGTCGGGTGGTCGGAGGGACACTTAGCATATTAGCCTTTTATATATAGATAATAAAAACAACTTGTGATGTATTTCATTAACAGCATTTAACACAAGATATGATTTATATAAAAAATCCAATTATGGTCAATTCTTTAAGACTATACCTATAAGGTTGCCTGGCACATATCCACTTCAAATCTTTATTCATTTATTACAGCATTCAATTAATGGTCCTCTGTGTGTCAGACATTGTTTTAGAAGCTATTCTCTTTCTTCCTTTCACTGAATCTATTCTATTTTCAGTTCTTCGTGTTCATTCACCCAAGGCCATTGGGTGAAAAATTGACTGATGATTCCACTCTTCTGCTTTGCTCATTTAAGCCTGCCCTGCACTGTCTGGTTGCCAAAGGAACGTAAAAGTTAGTGGAACAACAAGGTGCCCACATTTTGGCTGACTTTTCACATAGTCATTTGAAAGGTAAAGAAAGCCCATGCTTTTTTCCTTGTAAGGCAGCTTTGTTTCCTGCTCCTGGATAAACGCCACACTGAGTAATTTCAACTGCTAGAGGTTAATTTTCCTGTAATAGCCTCATTGTGATGGAGGATTTTGGAAATTACAAAAATTAGATGCACTACTAATTGGCCTGTCTGGCTTGGGAGCTGCTCCCCAGATTACAACACAGTCAGAGGAGGCTGTAGCAAGGCCAGATTTGATTCCCAAACCAACACTTACCAAGAAGACAGATGTGAGGAAAGAAAATTGTTCCGAAAAGAATAACCTAAGTGTGTTATATTCTTTCCCTTAATTGGCTGGAAAAAGGTATAAGAGAGATTCATTCCCTTCAGTAGAACTCAGGGCAGTGTGTCAACAACTATTCCCGGGCACCTGCTGAGGCCACTTGTGAGCTGAGCCAGCAGGAAAAGAAAAAACAGAAGGATATGCTGTTCCCTAATCTGAAAGGGCTTAGTTTGGAGAGGAGAAAATACCAAATCACATAGCCATATAGCATGCTTTCAAATTTGCTGAAAGGACAACTTAGATATACAAAAAATAAATAAAAATGATATTTGCTCATCTGATTTTTGTGACAAAGTCCACCCCAATGGGTAGTGGTGGCAACTTAACCTCGCCAAATAATAACTTTTCAGTCTTTTCTGATGTAAACAGCCTCCCTCCAGCTTATATCTTTGTTCTATACAAAGTTTTCCTCCCAATCATAGCTGATATCATAGTCGTTTCGGGTGATTCAGTCTCTGCAGGCTCAGTCTTTCAGATTTTACTCCCTTTCTATTACTATAAAATGGTGTCAAATGTGAGAACCTTGGGGGCATCGTACATTTCTGTGGGAGTTTGGGAGAAAGAGAAGAGTCCTCTATTCTGCCAGGCTTACTCCATATCTCACCTGGATTCCCCCACCTAGAGTGGCCCAGTTGTTGTGCTTTCTGGTCTAGTTCCAAGGAAGAGTGAATGGTTTTATCTGGCCTGGAGAGGGAGCTGGTGGGAGGGAGCTGGTGCCATCACCACTAGCCTCTGTCTGAAGTCTCAGCCCAAAGCTGTTTCTTCTCTTGAAACAGTCCTTTCTCCAATCCACCAGTGCTCTCAACCTCTGCATCTCCACTCATTACACACAGGACTTTCCCCACCACTGTTGCCACAGCAAGTCCATAGGAGATCCCAAACATGGCTTTAGTCCCAGCTATTTCACAACTTCTACACCCATACCATCATTTCCACTTTACATGGGTTATGATTCTGACCTAAAGGCTTTTATTTTCTCATGGTCATGGACAACCCCAAGATATGGCCAAGCATGTGAGCCATTAATTAGCCTTATTTCCCCATACTTTATAGATGTTGTTAGTTTCCCTTGCTGTTGGTTGAGTTTAGACAGAAACAGGTCAATTTTGTCACACTTCCTTTCTCTTACTTTTGTTTATCCCCATCATGCCTCTGGTTGAAAGGGAAGGACTCAAAATTCCAACATTCTCTAAATCAGATCCTTCTTCTACTTAGGAAAATAAGCCTCACACCCAAGCTATTGTTGGTAAAAGGCTGTCCTCTCCCACTGTGAGAAATACCTTGTGGTTGGATCCTTGAGAAGTTCATGACTTGCTAAATGAAAGCTCATCTATTAACACAAACTGAATTTCAGATGTTTAGCTTGCTGCAAAATGAAATTTGGATATCAGAAATTTAATTTAAACTGTCTCTCTTTGCATGGTAGAGTGATTAAGAATACATGCTCTGAAGCAACACTGCTGAATGTGAATTTCTACTCTATCACCTGCTAGATTTGTGAACTTGGGTAAGTTGCATAACTTCTCTGTGCCTCAGTTTCTTTACTTAATAAAGAAAAATGACTATAATACTACCTACATTGCAGGGCTGTTGTGCAGATTTTATGAATTTGTATATGTAAAGTGTTTAGAGTAGTTAGTGGGGAAAAGTAAGCAGTATAAAAATGTTCACTATTATTACATGAATTTGTCTTGGAAGAATCCTAATGGATGTTTCTGTCCGTTGGCAGGGAGGTCAATGTCAGGAAATTTAAGAGAAAATTGCATAAGTATATTTTTAAAAGATTATCTCCCTTATACTTACATGAAACCATAAAAGGATAATGAAAGGCAACATATAATTAAGCACTACATTTTATTTTGCATGTTGTATGCACTGCCAGCATTCAGACAAAGGAGAATGAAGTTGTAGTAATCAGGGGAGTTTTGATGGAGGTCTAGGAAATGAAAGGATGGACAGGATTGGGGTGAATAGATGAGGAATGTAGAGCCTGAAAGATAAATGGGAGGAATTTTATATTTATAGGCAATATGTGAAAACACGTAAGCTTTATTATTGTCTTTGGTGAACTCTTGATTTCGTTTCGTGGAAATGGTTCAAAGGTATAAAAATGAATGGCTTAATACTTCCTCCTGGCATGGCAGTAAGACTGAGTTGAGTCTGCGCAGATTTGAGTGTATGGCAATTGATAGGCTAATTGGGTAGTTAGTTGAGTACTACTTATGATAGTTCTCTAGTAATTGGATTTTCTGAAGATGAGGTTTCTCAAGAGGATCTTTCTTCTTTCATTTTAAAAATAAATAGTAGGAGGGAATTGGAATGCTCGGAGCAACTCCAAAGCCCACCAGTCCACAAAGGTGAAGGCTTTCTTTATCCCTTGCTGTTGCCTCTACTTTTCCTTTCTCCCAGATCAAATGCTGACCCTGATGAGGTTCTGTTTCAGCTTTGAGTTTCCTTCAGGTTTCTCTTTGCTTATAGCAGACCAGGTCCAGGATGAATTTTAAGAGATTTTTAAGGAAGAAACAAGTTACACTAAGAATATTGTGTCTGCCCCTTCCAACTTTAAACCCTCTTAGACCATCAAGAACAGGGCTGTGGTGAATTAAGTCTAGGATTGAATGTTAATCCTGGAAAATAAAAAAATATAAGTAAATATTCTTTCTGAGATTAATCCACGGCCTCCAGACAATTGTTGTAGCTGCTTTTATTTGTGTTTTGGGGATGCAAAAGGAGAGGTAACTGGTAATTTAATTGCCTTAAATACAATTGATTTTTTAATAGCTATGTTAAAAATCTAAGCTAGCCTTTGAGTGATTCTCTTACTATTATGGTAAAGTCCAAAAATCAAGAGGACAACTTTCTTCCAAGAGTTCCAAGAATTCCATTGACCTCTAGTGCATTAGGATTTACAGTCTATGTTTGGATGTAAATAAGTGTTACTATATATACTCTTGTCTCCCTAAGAATCTCTCTAAAAATCTTATTTTTAAGTGGAGGGAAAAAAATCCATGGAATAATGAAGTCTATCAGCAGGAATTCTAATCTCATTTTAGAAATGTATAGAATCTGTCATTGAAAAGGCAGACTCCCCCAAATTCCATCAAGGGATCTTGCCAAAATCCCAGCAAGTGGCCTGGGAACTGCCAGAGGAGAACTAGTTATTAGACAGATTTTAATTTGTGCAAATCCATTAACAAAAATCTCTAATTAAAAAAAAAATCAATAGAAGCCTGTGACATTAACCAGGAAAATCTAATAGAGGACCATTACAATTTTTTTCTATTCAATTAACTTGAACACAACATGATGGACTCAACAGATACTTTAATTAGATGCATATGAAAAGAAATTGTGCAAAATTAAACAGACTCTCTATTTGCAACTGATATGAGGACAACTGCAGTAAAAGATTTGCTCAGATCCCTAATGACTAGTAATTTCCTTGAGAGGGACATGACTTCTTAGACAACATCCTTACAAATCAATCCTTCCCCAAGAGGCTGTCCTTTGTCAAGAAAGAGTACACTGTGTTGCCTGTTTCTTTCTCATTTTTTTTTTCTGGGTGAGGTATTCATGTGGAAAGCACAAAAGGCAAGCTTCAAGGGACTGTTTACCAAACTCCCTATTCCAGGCCTCTCACACTAAAAAATGACCCAAAATAAATGGCTCTAATTTACAGAGTGAACATGTGTCCAAGATTGTGCTGGACATTCTCAATTTATGTCTGTTGCCTTGGCATAGTTATTAATAGCACTCCTTTTTGCTCTAAGTAGTGTCTTGGTTTGGGCAATAAATTATACAGACTTTCTACTAATTTATCAACCATCCCCACTACCTGTTTCACACTACTAAACTCACCCTTCCAACTTTTGGTAAAAAGGCAGGATTTCTAACTGCTGATAAGAGGTTAAAATTTGGGAAATTATTGATTATTCACTATTGCCTACTCAGGAGGCATGTAAATAGACATGTTGTCTTCTTTCTGGCCTCCTGCCTCCAACTCTATCCCCAATGCTTTAATGAAGCAGGGGGTCCCGCGGGGGTGAGGCCGACGGAGTCCTAACAAAGCATGCCCGACTCCGGGGACCGGTTCAGTGACGCAGATCCAAGTTTATTGTGTGAGTGCAGCAACATATATAACATTCCAGACCAATCAGAAGTTTACAACATCCATAGGGCAACCAATAGTAGGAAAGATCAGGGTACTATGTAGGGGCTCTAGGGGGTCAGCTCAGGCGGGCGATGCCACTTCCTGGTGTGCCGAGGAAGCTTGTGCAGGCGGAGCGTGCTCACGCCATTGCATCTGCCGAGGCGAGCGATGCCACTTCCTGGTGTGCCGAGGAAGCTTGTGCAGGCGGAGCGTACTCACGCCATTGCATCTGCCGCAGCACTGAGATAAATCTCCTGAGCTCTCCCTACACTTTAACATTTTGGATGAATGTTGAAATCTTGTGAGATGAACTTAACACAACTCTCTCTCAAATCCTAGATGGTTTTATAATCTTTAATTTAAGGAATTATCCTCCTCATTTCAACTAATTTATTAACTTCATGCTACAAACACTTGAAATGGAGGGTTATGTGGAAAATGGTGTTTAGCCAACCTCCAGTTGGCTCCCAATGACCCCTGCCTCCTGATGTTCATACTTTTGTGTGGCGTTGCTCCAGGACTATTTTACTTAACCAGTAAATGATGGTGAATCTTTCTAAGGTTAGCTAATAATAGACTGCTATTTCCATTTTGTGTGTCCTATTGTTTAACTACTCTTCCTCTCTCTTTCATGTTACTTGCTCTGTTATAAACAACCTAGGAAGTGGCCCACAGGTCAAGGAGCTGGTCAGCCATAAACAAGGTACTGAGATTTTCCAACAACCACGTGAGTGAGCTTAGAAGTAGATTCTCTAAGCCAGGTTGAGCCTTGAGATGACTCTAGTCTTGGTCAACAGCTTGACTGAAATTTAATGAGAAAGCTTGAGCCTGGACTACCCATATTTCTTGCCCATAGAAACTGTGTGACGTAATATATGTTGTTTTGAAGTGCTAAGTTTTGGGGTAATTTGTTTCTCAGCAAGAGCGAAGTGATACACTCAAAATCCCTGCCTCCTGGGAGAATGTAGTCAGACAAAATTAATATGGTGCCCCAGAAAATCAGTATTAGGAACACTGAAATAAATGGAGATAATAATGACATAATCTATCCATCTATTCATTCAACAAATATTTCTTGATTACCAGCAATGTGCCAGGAACTGTATTAAACACTGTACTAGGTACTGAGAACATAGGAATGAACTGAAGATACGGGGATGAGTACTTGCCTTCATCAAGTTTAGTCTAGTAAAATCTGGGAAAAACAGGAAAATCAACAATTAGTTTCTGAGTACATGTCTATTTGAAAGGATAAGTAGTTGAAAGTGCATGTAAGATCATTAAATGTCAAATATATTATCATCATTAAAACTCTTATTACTACTACTTAATTTATGCATGCAAATATATACCAGTCAACAAATCAAATGATTCACTTGGACAACAGATAAGAAAAGTAGCTCCTTGTTAATTCCTTTAGGAATTGTTTTTCCCTCAGTTTGAAAAGTAACCAAAATAACACTGTGATGTTTAATCACTAAGAGAAATTTGTATATTAATATAGTATAGAATGATTGGTTTTAGTTGAATATTGTGAACACATGGTGATAAATTTTGTCTGGTGTTAATTTACATGTGGGCTTAACAAAGGAGAAGAGGGATGAGAGGCAACCAGTGGGAAACTAGCCCTGAAACTTTGGTATGTCTCCTAATTTGATCATAAAAATGAGAGCTGTGGCTATTTAATATTAATTTTGAAGTCCATCGCTGACTTCTTCAATGGTCTGAAAGAAGCGATTTATTGCCTCCTATTTCTATCTATTAGCATACACTTAATGGAGATAATAAGAGTTGGATAGCTACAGCAGGAAGATTTCAAAAATAAATCACGCAGTGTTGAATAAGACTTATGCAAGAGAGAGTTATTACCTGAGTAAGAATTTATCTCTTCATTTCACGCACTGTGTCATCAGCATTTTAAGGAAACTCTCGGGTGAGACTGTGTGATCCACACTCAGTGAATGTGGTTCTCCCTACTTTCAGAGTCAGGTGATCTCCTTGCGAGGCAGGGCAGAGCTTCTGCCTGCAGAGCCGCGGATGCCCTTGCTCTGCACACTAATGAAGAAGCAGTGCAGACAAATCCAAAGCAATCACCATTCTTTTCATCTTCCCTTCTCTCCCCAAAGCTTAAACCAATAATAATAACCATTTTACAGCTTTCTCTTGGGAAACGTGGGCTCGACTGGAAGGGAAATCAATTGTTCTAAGGACAGCTATTATTGTAAGAATTAATCACCGCTATTTGCAATTACTGTACCATACAATTATCACTAATATTTATGCCACTTCGGTTGCTGCTGAGACTGCGTGCCTTTGCTGCTATTGCTCCAGAACAGAGAGACAGAGTGGAAAAATAAATGAAACCAAAGGGCGGAGATGACAGGTTGAGGGGACCCGATTCGCCCCCTGTCGGTCCAAGATGTATTAAACAGCCACTGCCTGCTCATGTCACAACAGCAACCCACTCAGAGCCATAAGTTTTCCTTTGAAAGAAAAGAAAAGAATTGAAATAGGTTTGAAAGGATATAAATTAGAATCATTCTCAGCCTTAAAAGTTTATTTTCTGAGCCTGCATTACTTAGTTCTTCTGGAGCATCTGATTCTTTGTCATGGAAAAAGGAACCTGCCACTCCCTGCTTTGAAATGAGCTTCCTATCTTGCATCAATTGCACTCTCCATGGAGACTCACTCAGCCAGGGCTAGTGAGAGACATTTGGCCACCATCCTGTAAGGGGCTATCTGAGATCATAGGCATTAAACTTCACTAAGGGATACACAAATGACACATCTTTATTTTTCTCATCTATTTATTCAACATCAATTTATTAAATACATTTATAAATTTTTATGCTTTTATTTTTTGAATAATTTCAGATTTACAAAAAATTGAAAAAAACCCACACATTATATACAAATATTTGTATAACCTCCACCCAAATCACAATGCAAATATCAAAGTCAGGAAATTAACATTGAAACAATAGTATTATCTAATCTACAAACCTGCAAATTTCACCAATTTTCCCATTACTGTTCTTTCTTACAGTCCAGAATCAAATCCAGCACCCAAATTGTATGCAGTTGTCTTTCTGTCGTCTACCTTAACCTGGAACAATATCAGTCTTCTTTTTGCCTTTAATACTCAGACTCTTTTGAAAAGTAGTGTCTGATAATTATTTGTAAAATGTCTCTTAATTTGTAAAATGTCCTTGAAATTTCCCTCAATATTAAATTCAGGTTATGTGTTTTGGGGGCTGAAATACCTCAGAAATGAAATTGTGTCCTTCATAGTATATCATATCAGGAGGTACCTGATAATACTGAGCTAATCATAGATTCATATGCAGTTGAAAAAAACAATACAACTAATCTTCATCTACCCTTTACCTGGTTTCCTCCAATGCTGACAGCTTCCAAAATCATACTAGTGTAATATGACCACGATAGTGAAGATATAGAACATTTACATCAACACAAGGATTCTCCATTTTGCCTTTTAAAAGCCAAACACAGTTCCCTTCTTCCCCACTGTCTTCTTAACCTTGGCAACCAGTACCAAGTTCTCCATTTTTAAAACTGTCATTTCAAGAATGACTTCTAAATGGAATCATATATTATGTAACCTGTGGGAACTGGCTTTTTTCCAGTTCTCTAGACATTCATCCAGGTTGTTGTGTATGTCAATAGTCTGTTTCTTTTTATTGCTGAGTAGTAGCTATATATATAAAAGCCTAAGCAATCGTTTGACCATTCGGCCATCCAACCGGTAGCTATGACGCGCAATGACCCCCAGGGGGCAGATGCTCAACGCAGGAGCTGTCAAGCTGCAGTGACTTGGCAGCTGCGATTCTCAGGTGACGCACCCAGAACCAGAGAGGAGGGAGCCTGTTTCCAGGGTGTGTCACCCGAGAACTGACCTTTTGCAATCTGGGACCCCTTGGGGGATGTCAGAGAGCCGGTTTTGGCCTGATTCCCGCAGGCCAGGCCGAGGGACCCCACTGGTGCACGAATCCGTGCACAGGGCCTCTAGTTTTATAATATGGATATATCAAAGTTTAACTATTCGCTCCTTGAATACTACTGATATATTCAGTTTGGGGTTACTAAGAATAAAGCTACCACAAACATTTCTGTATAGATTTTTGCATGAACAAGTTTTCAAGTCTGAGAAGTGCAATTGCTAGGAGGTATGGTAGTTGCATATTCAGTGTTTTTTGTTTTTTTTTTAAAGAAACTGCCAAACTGCTTCCCAAAGTGGCTATACCATATTGCATTCTGACCCACAATGTAAAAGTGATCTAGTTTTTCTTAATACTCACCAGCATTTGGTATTGTACAATTTTTATTTTATTCGTGTTCAGAGATATGTAGTGATATCTTTCTGTGTTTTAAATTTGTATTTCACACATGGCTAATAATGTTTAGCATCATCTTTTCTTATGCTTATTTGTCATCAATATATCTTTTTTGGTGAAGTGTCTGCTCAGGTATTTTGCCCATGTTCTAATAAGACTGTTTTTCTGTTATGGTTTGAGAGTATTTTATATGTTCTGGATACTACTTGACATATTCTAGATACTTTACATATTCTAGATAGTGCATTGTGGATATGTGGTATGCAAGTTGTCTCAGATGTAGGTTATTTCTTCATCCTCTGAACAGAGTCATTTACAAAGCAAACATTTTTAATTTTGATGAAGCCCAATTTATCATTTTTTCCTTTGTGGATCATGCTGTTTTGGTCAATTCTAAGCATAATTTGCTTAGTCATATGCCCTGAAGATTTTCTCATATATTTTCCCCAAAGTTTTATAGTTTTATTCAAGTCTATAATTTATTTGGGGTTAATTGAGACTTCAATTAGTGGTTTGTTTGTTTTTTGGCTCAGTAATGCCTACTGATGCTCCAGCATCATTTGTAGAGAGGCTATTTCTTCCCTTTGTTAAATTGCTCACATACTTTTGTAAAAAAACAAGCTGGAAATTTTTGTCTAGACCTAATTCTGAGTTATCCATTTCATTCCACTATTCTGTGTGTCTCTTCCTTCACCAATATTCATAGTCCCCAGGTACTATAGACTGAATTCTTTCTGTTTATTCTTTTTCAGATTAGTTTTATCTATTTTATTTCCTTTGACTTTCCATATAAATTTTAGAATAATCTTATTTATATCTAGTAAACATCTTCCTCCTGGTTTGATAGGAGTTATGGTAAACTTGTATATCAGTCTGGGAGAATTGACATCTTTACTATGTTGAGTCTTCAAATCATAGAACAGGGATGTCAACATATTTACATTTTTTATTTCATGAGTACTTTGTAGTTTTCAGCACTTAAGTTCTGTACTTGCTTTGTGAAACTCACAACTATTTTATTTGCTTTTTTGAGCTCACAAGTGGCTACCCAGTTGTTCCAGAACTATTTATTTAAATTCCTATTGTTTTCCCAGTAATTTGAGATGCTACATTTGTCATATATCAAATTTCCACATGTACTGAGGTCTACTCTTGGACATTCTATTTGATTGGTCAGTTTGTCTATCCATATTTCAGTATCATACTGTCAACTACCTATTTGCCAGCACTCCATGTCTCACTTCCTTGCTGGATAATGTAAACACATGAGCTGCCTTCCTAGGTATGGCAGCTTGCTAGAAAGGACAGGAGTCCTGTCCTATCTCACTTTCATGTGACTTTGTCTCCTCAGCTTCCCAAGGCTCAATTTTAACATTTGTGAATTAGAAATAATAGCAACATATGTCTCAAGCATTTGTAAGGATTAACTCAAGTAACAAATGTAAAAAAATCATTGTTAATCATTATTGTTATTAATACTCACATGATAGCAATGTGGGTGGTGTTTACGAGGCCAGGTCTTGCAGTCAGGCAGAGATGGGTTCCACTCTCCTATTGAGTATATGACCTTGGTCAAGGTAACTTAGCCCTCTGATTCTTAGATTCCTCATTCTGAACTGAAGACAAAAATTGTAACTAGATCACCAGGTTGTAAGGATTTATTATAATAATGTATTTAGAGCACTTAACACAGTATCTGACACAAAATTAGTTTTTGATTAATGTTAGATGTTCGCCTTTATTGATCTACTAGAGGCCCGATGCACTAAAATTTGTGCAGGAGTAGGCCTTCCTTCCCCTGGCTGCTGGCACCAGTTTTCCTCCAGCACCCGGGACCCAGGCCTTTGGTCCGGCCACAGCAAGGCTTGGCTTCTCCGCTGCGGCCACAGCAAGGCTTGGCTTCTGCGCTGCAGCCGCAGCAGAGAAGCCAAACCTCTTCAGTCTTCAGTCTTCACTCCGGCTGGAGCCTTCAGTCTTCACTCCCGTGCCTGTGTATGCAAATTAACCGCCATCTTTGTTGGGTTAATTTGCGTAGTCACTCTGATTGGCTGGTGGGCATAGCAGATTGGCACCAATTTGCATGTTTCTCTTTTATTAGTGTAGATAGGTATCACCTACAATTTCTGGAGTAGAAAAATATTCTATTCCCAGAAACTCAAAAGGTGTTTACCGGGAGGCTAGTCTATGTACACATCAGGCTCAAAAAAAACATACACATAGCTGAAATTCAGCATAGTTGGTCATCAATTTCATTTAGAAATATATAAATAAATAATTTTCTTTCTAAACATGTCCTTCAAAAATTGCTTGTTTGTTTGGCACCTTGTAGACACAGTGCCAATCTTTGTTTCTCCATCCACGTGTGCTGTGTAGCATTGCCTCCTGGTCTAGAACACATATCAGATAGGTAGGCTCCGTGTGGCAGTGAGCCCTTCATAGACAGAATTCTTGGGGGAGATGCTGCATGCCTTTAAGTTTAAAAATTTCTCTACATTGGGTCATCAGTGCTTTTTTGTAGACTTTGGGTCACAGAGCCAGGCCCTGGACTTTCTAGAGGTGATTTATTGAAGAGGCTCTTCATTTGAGATGATTTGTGCTCTCTACCACTTTCAAATTGCTCTTTTCTGCACAGGGTTAAATTTAAGGGAAATAAATAAGCTCAAGTGTTACTATTTCATAAGGAGCTTTTCAGCTCAATGCAAACCTTGTTGTTATTGATTGTTCTTCAAAGACATTAATTTATCATAGGCTTAATTCTGTGTGGAGAATTCTCGATTAGAATATCTCTCCTTTACATACTTGAGAATTCTGAGATTAAACATGTATTTCCTATCACTCCTTTATTTCTCCTAACCCCGTGTCCCCCAGCCTTCTGCTTGGCTGATCATGGGCAATGTTTTGGAGTCTTTCCTATTGACCCCATGAAATGTATCCTTTGTTAATACCCTGTGGCATCCAACAACTTCAAGGTGATAGGAGAACATGAATGGCATTAATAATTTAAAATAGAATAACCAACTGGAACAGGACAGGCCACTTCCCTTCACCTCCTCACCCGCTCTTGGCACCATGAGTGAATTGCCCGTGCCAAGCAAAATGGGTCAAGGGCACTGACTAGAAAGGCAGACAGAGATGGGTCAACAAACCAGAGCAAGGACATCAGCTGGGTTTTCTGATCCTTGTTTTCTACCCAAAGAAAATGAAAGAACTCTTCATAAAACTATACATGAATAACAAGGGATTGTAAAGATGATCTAGCTCTTTGTTTTCTTATTCAGATGAGAAAACTGAGGCTCAGAGAGGAAAAATAATTATACAGGGACCTGGTGGATGGTTTAGGACAAAATATAATCATTTTGAAGAGGGAACTTAAACATGGGTCTCGAACTAAAATTTTCACGAAGATTTATCCTGGTAGAATTTTCATGTTTGACAATCATATTAGAGAGAAGAAAATGTGTGAAGCCACTTATAAACATTTCTGCAGGATTCTCATTAAGACTGCAGTGGTTTTCCTCTTAACTCCTAGGCATGTGTGACACATTTCACCTGCCTCCTGGATCTGCAGGATCCCTCAAGCTCACGTTGTGTTTCAACTTAACCCCTTCTGCATTTGATTAATGACACATGTTCATACCATTCTGCTGAACATTTTCATACACTTAAACAATTAACTTACAGTTTATTCCCATAAGAATCACCCCACCTAGAGTACACTGTCAATGGAGACTACACATTTTAATTTTTCCAGCCCCGAAGTACCTAATTTATTTTTCATGCTCTAATAGATGCTCAATAAGTATATGTTAACCCATTGAGGAGGACTTATTTTTATGAGTGTTTCTGACTATGCTGTGACCCTAGTTACATTGAGTTACAACCCACTTGTCTTGGGAGTTTTGGGTTCTAGAAACAAATGAATACTTTTGTGCATAAAGGTCTTTCTGAGAAAACTTGCATCCCCTTTAGTATTAAGGAATTATTTCATGAAATTAAAAATTATTTTGGGTTTACATTTGTGCATTTCAATCCCTAGGCACTTACAAGCTTGTCTAAAAAGCTAACCTATCAATTTCTGCAAATTTCCATAGCCTATTAGAAAAGGCAGCTAATACAAGGGTGACTGAGTCTTGGAACAAGTTCATTCCAAGTGATGACCTATATTCTGAAACTGTAGGAAATCTTATAATGCATCAACATGTTTTCAGTAAAGGCCTAATGAATGCAACACAGTTAAAAAGAATTCAGTCTGTTGGATGATTGATTTGATCACAAGGTAGAGACTGGCAGCTAAGTCCCTTTTCTCTGTCTCCTAAACATTTTCCGTGCAATGAGGATGAATTCCTTTTATTGTGTGGATGGAATAATAATAAAGTCATAAAACATAACAAAACAAGAGGAAGTTGACAAAGTATGTGTTTGATCAATTGCCTTAATAGATTATAGGTGCTGACTGAAGTGTTTTTTATTTCTCAATACTCATTTTTCAATGTTTTAAGATGTAATGCAAAAATATGTGTATTTACCAACCCCCAACTCTATGAACAAAACGTGGAACACAAAATGTGTGTGCTGGAAATACTGGAAGCATAAAATGTCTAATATCTTTCAAAGCCTTTAGGTTATGGCAGGCTGATTGGGTTAACTTGTCAGCCAGGATAGAGGATAATTGATCATAGCCACCTGGTATTGAAGGCCTGTGGACTCTCTCTGAAGTGATATCTGGCTTCTCTCTTGCATAAATAGAAGGTCCAAATACCCCCAGAACAACCACAGAACCGTTCTCAGGGACACCTTGCCCACATTTTCTTAATCCTGGTCTCAACCGAGATGGGCTTTGTTGTGGGATTTTGTGAAGATCTCATGGGTAAGAGGAGAGGACAGAGACTCAAGAATTGACCACTTGAGCTGTATTCAGTTGACGGAGGCAACATCAAATAGAATTTGTTGCTTTCAGAGACTTTTCTTTTATTCAGATTGCAATCCTGTGTGACTTTTCCTACCTATCTGAATTTACTCACTCTTTTATTCATTTATATTTCTGACTTCTCTACCATGTGAGAGGCCCTGGAATATGGTAATTGATATGAGATACATGTCTGTTGTTCTCAGATAATTGATAGTCTATTTAGAGAAGCACACATTAAACATGTCATATCAATGAACTGTGATGAGTGTTATGATAGTGGGAATATGCGGCACTATGGTAACATGTACTGGAGATGGTGTACCTAACCTCCTCTGGAAGGCTAAGGAAGATGGATCATTTGTAGATGGAGATGCTTAAACTAAAATCTAAATATTTAGAAGGAGTTGAAAAAGCAAATGGTGTTATTTGATGGTGGGTGGACAGTGTAACAGCCATCCTTTATTTCTTTCTTATTAAAAACAAACAAACATTATGAGTTTTCATATTAGTAAGTCTGGACTAGCTTGTATGAAAAAAGACCCTTCTGTGGGAAACAGTTGTAAGCTCTGGACAAAATATAAAAAAAGCAGCTATTTAAAGTCACTAAGGAGAAGGCAACGGCAGGATGAAACTTAAGATTCATTCTTGAAAGAAGGAAATCTCACTGGGTGAGGTCCGTGATTTTACAGATTTTCTCCTGAGAGCACATGATGCTGGGCAGTTAGAAATCAAGCAGAACATCTCAGTCTTATTGGCTAGAGGTAGCATGAAATCAAATGGGGGAAATACCTCAGGTAATCCAGTGAGTTCCAGAGAGGTTGCCCCAATTCTGTTTATAAATTCTCTTAAAAAACTAGGGTGACCCCTTAAACTGCACATGTTCTGAGAAGACTACAAAATTCCCAGTAGAAAGCAACAGATTTTCAGCTCAGAAAAATCTGACCAAAAGATTTCAGCTGCTGCCCAATGAAGGAGATACAAAGTTTAGAATTTGAGTCCGATCAATTTGAGAAGCCTTAAAGAGATCTGCTTTGGTTGTAAGTTTCAGTTTTTTTGAGACTTGTTATTCTGAAGTGCTGAGCCCGGTCACAGTTTTCTTTGCCCTGCCTTTGGAGGAGATGGGATGATATACTTTTTGTATATTACCAACAGAGCCTTCTGGCTTTCACCCCTAGTTTTCACTTAGCTATTAATTGTCTTCAACTTTTTATTATCTTTTTTCCAGAGCTCAGTTTAGCTACCGAGTTCTATTTTACTTATAGTTACTACTTCATATTTCTCAAACCCCTGATAAATTTTACAAGCTGGTGCATTCTTTTCCATTAACATACCAACCCCAATTCATCACTGTTGAAAAGTCTAGCATTTGGATCACCGGTTTTGTAGAGACTATGATTCGCTGACCACCACTAATGATATCTTCTTTGCTAGCCTGACAGCAAGTGACCCAGCTCAAAAATGCCATCTTATTGATTGCTGTCCCTGACTGCCTGGGTGCCAACTATTGCCATCAAGAAGTATATTCTCAGACAGAGTTTAGCATGTAGGATGTTTGGGAATGCCCTTGGGATCACACCTGTAAAAGAAAGGAAGCAGAAGCTGGACTTGATAAGAGAAAGAAGTTGACTATAATGTTTAGCCAACCAGAAAGGCTCTGAAACTAGAAAGGCTCTTTAGAATTGTTCCCCATTGGACAAGACGCCCATGCCTTTATGCGCATGTTGTATGTAAGCCATCTCAAGAAGGTCTGTAACTAGTGCAGTGTAGCTCTCTGCCACTGAAGTAATCCCTAAAGGAGCTGACAGCTAAAGGTTATCTGCTAACAGCACTCCCCAAAGCTGGGTCATCAGGTTATTTCATCAAAGGGGATTTGGGTGGTTTATCACAGTATTCATCACAATCTGTATCCACCATCTTGGACCCTGATGTGATAAGCTTAATGTAAAAGCCAACATTTAAAAGTGTCAGATTAAAAACATAGAAAGAGGCTATTTCTTTGAACCCTGGAAACATCTAGTTTAGGAATTCTTATTAGGACACTACACATATCTCATCCTTGTAGCCACTGTTAGCCAGATCTTCAGTTGCAGAACACTAAAAACATGTTAACAGATGAGGGAAGGAGAGAAGGGCAGGTAGCTACTATAGGCAGAGGAGCATTTGTGAAAAAATCAAGGTTGTGAGAGAACACATGTGTTTTGAAGAACTGAAACAAGCCTAGTATAGGTAATGTATTAGAGAGGAGAGCAGGCTGGAGGAGCAAGCAGGGGTGATATCCTGAGAGCCTCTCAAACTATATTATGCAGTGGTTTTGATCCCAAGGGCAAGGGAAAGCAATAGCAAAGTTTTAAGCAGCAAAGTTATATAATAAGGTTGTTCTTTTGAATGATCTCTATAGCTCCACTAAGAAGCTTAGTTTGGAGAGGCCAAGGCAAGATACAGGGAGATCTTTAGGAAGTAATTTCTGTAATCCTGGTAAAAGAGGGCTTGGAGCAGGGTCGGAGCAGTGTGAATGGAAAATGTGAACAGAGTAAGAGCTGGTTTAAAGTCAGAGCAATTGCACCAATTGGCGACTAACTCATGAGGAAAAACTTGGAACTTGAGGTGATTCCCCAGGTCCTGGGTTGGGTAATATGCCCTTGGGCACATCTTGAGTTGTATCCCAGAGGGATGGTGCAGGCTCTGAGCTCTGGAGCCACCCTCTGTGCTTACTTCCTGACTTTGGTACCCCTCGCTGGCTGTTTTTTACCAATATTCACCATTCGGCACTTCAGTTTTCAAATCTGGTAAAATGTTGTTAAATATCTACTTTAGAAGCTTGTGTGAAGAGTAAATGAATTAATACAGGTAAAATGCTTGTCTATAGTAACTTCCCAATACATAGTAGCACTATTATTAGGAATTTCACTCTGCTTTTCCTGTTCCTGCTTCTTTTTTGAATTTTAATCTTGTCAGTGTTGGTGCTTCCAGATCCCAGTGCAATAACCCTACTCTGTCACTTGCTTCTTTAATGATACTTTGCCTTCACCTTCCTGATGCCCTGGCTCCATTAACTCCCTCACACTATACCAAGTAATATTGTAGAAAAAGAACATCCTGATGACAGTTACTCTGATTTAAACTTTTATGTATTCAAAGTACTATGTCTTCGAATCAAACAGGTTTGCCTTCCGTTGTTGAGCCCTCTGGCACCTAGGATGAATGGCATCATCCTCATATTCTGTGTACCTCAACAAATCAATCTATCAATCAATCAACCAATCAATAGAAAAGAAACAAACAAAAACACAAAACTAAACAAAAACCCCACAACTTTTTCTTATAGCACATGAACTTACTCTTGTCCAGTTCTCCAGTCCTTTCTCCACTAACCCTTTCACTAGTTAATTAAATGTACTAATCTTTTTTCTGTCTCTCTAATATGCCATTCCAAGAATTTTGCATTTTCTTTCTTTTGCTCATTATTCAGATTTCAAATTTAATGTCACCTGCTCAGAGGCCTCTCGTTATTATTATCATGTTCTGTCATCTCCATATAACTTATTGGTTCTCAACATTCTCTTATTTGTATTGCTTCCCCTTGCTCATCACATACATAGCACAGGTACCCGCATAAGTTCCTTAAATCATAAGTTCATCAGGTCTTCCCACCCCTCTCCCTCTCCTTCTCTGTCTTTTCTTCCCTGCTGAATCACTGGCACCTAAATGATATTTGAATTTGACACGCATTGCTTGTGATCAGTAAATATTTGTTGACTGACTGATATGAAAGCCCTACTATTAAAAACATGTACCACTGAGATCTTATGTTCATACTTGAGAAATTAGGAAGAGGGATTAAATGAAACTCGTTGTTTTTTTGATAGAGGGACAAATTAACTCTCTAGATTTAAGCAGATACAGATATAATAAGTGAGTTCCACAGAGGAAATGCAAGATAGATGGAAGTCAAAGAGACACAGAACAGATATGTTTGAGATTTTACTGTATATTTTATTCTATCCTGTTTTTCACTTAATATTACCAGTACTTTCTCACATCATTAAAAATCTTTATAAACATAATATTCAATTGTTCAGTAGTATTCTATTTTATAAATAAACATGCGTATACATAATCTAGTTCAACAACTCTGATTATTTTCTTAGTATGAACTCTTAGAAGGGGAAAAACAATTTAAAAAGTATAAATGGTTTTAATGCTAACAATACTTACTACTAAAAGCTTCCTAACATGTTTGTGTAATTTATATTCATCTAGTCTAGAAGAGTAACCATTTCATAGCACCCTCCAACATTAATAACATTTATTTTATTTTTGTTCATTTATAAGCAAAAGTTAAATCTTATATTTTCACTTGCATTTCTGTGGTTACTAGAAAGTAATAAATATTTCAGATATTTGCATTATCTCTTTTGTATTTTAAACATTTATATATTATATTTTCTCCTTTTGGTTTTAGTGATGGTCTCATCAATTTGAGTGACGTTTTTACATATTAAGTATATAACTGTTTATTACATTTGCTTCAAATATTTATCATATCCACAGATTTTAAAAAGAACATTTGACCTAATGTCAGCAACAATATTAGAGGCTCTGAAGGAAAAGAATAAATCTAAATCTAAGGTAAAGTAGATAAGTTCCTTCCTCCAAGAATAATATTTGCTAAAAATTGCCCAAGTTGTGAAAACTAAAGCAAAGTGAACTAACGATTTGCCTGAATACTAGTAGAGTTCAAGTGGTGCCTTAAGGCCTCAGGATTTTATAGAATCATGATGAAGTAACATTAGGTAAAGTAAGCTATGCAGGCTGAGTGTTCTAATTTTCCTAGAAAAACAAGTTCAGTTATGACTGAGAGATCAGACACAGAGCATAAAGCAGCAATTTATCCTTTGTGAATTAAGGATTAGACCATCTTTGAAATCTTAGACACTTTCTTTTCCAACCTATAGCCTTTAACCTCACACATCTTTCCTCTGAAACCATAAATATTAAAGAAATCCAAAAAGATATTTTTAAATCCAAAGTCAGAGGGAAAGGGCAGAAGACAGAAACAGGATTGAATTCCAAGATTTTTGTGAAGCCAGGAAATTTTAAAAATTCCCCCTGAAGAGCATTTTGGTCATGAGACAGAAAAGAGAGATGGTTGTGGAAACAAAATTAGCAATGAGACATGGGGAGCAAGGAATCAACCCGACCACACACCAGTTTGGATCTCTCCTTCCCTGGTGGGTTGAGCAAATATGCTACCTGCCAAAGGAAAGTCTTCAAAATCCAATACCTGGAATGAGGAGAATCTATATTTTTCTTACAAAATCATGCTCTTTGGCACATTTATAGCTTTTCAGTGATCTAGCCAACTATGCACACTGGGAACTGGGTATGCCACAGCTCCCACCTTGAGTTAAGCACCTTGAAATGGCACAAATTGAGAATGTCCTTATTCACACCATTACCATGCCACTAAACTGTTTTCCTTTAATTCGCTCTGAAATTTATTATATTAAACCTGTTAAACAATTTCCTGAAATATACTGTCACGACAATGTCTTTCTTTTTCCTAGCTCACTTGCACATACAGAGGCAATTGTCATTCAACAATGGGAAGGGAAAAAATAGCCTTCCTTATCTCTCTTTTCTTATTTATTCAGATTTCCCTCAGGCTTTTCAATGTTACCCAAAAGAAGCTGCCTTGCTCTTAGTAATTCTGTTCTTTTAATATCATGAAAATTGGCTTTAGGATGCGGTGCATGAAAAGGCAAAAAGGAAAAGCGTACTTTGGTTCCAAAATTAAAGCAGTTTGTGTAAAGGGAAAAGTTTTTGTTTGCATGAATACTTTTTTCTTCTTAAAGTCTATTTTTAAAAAGTTCTTACATCTTTGAGCTATTTATCATCCCTACTCCCCACATCATTTATCTTCATGCCTAGAATGTCCTCATCCCCCTTTTTAGCCCATCCTAAACTCAGCCATCTCACCGGCCTTCTATACATTTTCAACATCAAAACAGTACTCCACAATGGGCAATGTACTTTCATTGCAGGCGGCATCTGTGCACCATTCATCCATCCATTTATTTATTAACGTATTAAACAACTAATTAGAATTATGTTTCAATTGGTCAGAGAAGCCTTGCTAAAAGTAGGGATTTGAGCCAAAACATATATGGAGATGAAAGCCTGAACTATTTGTATGTTTGAGGAATGGTGATTCAGAGAGGACAAAAGAGCATAAAACCTTCCAAAAGCTTGCCTGACAGGGCCATAAACTGGCCAATCACTTTGGGAAAAATGTCATTACCCTATAACACTGCACATTTGCATGCATTGAATCTGGTAATTCCTTTCTGAGATCTACAACCAAGAGGTCACAGACCAGGAGGCATATTGAGAATGCCAATAAAAATACTCTCCAAATAGCAGGAAACCAGAAATGACTCAGTTGTTCATGAAGAGGTATGTAAGCTCTGCTCTATTCACCCAATGGAATGTTATACAGTAGTGAAAATGAAATAACCATCTACATGGATAAACCCTAAAAACAAAGTTGAATTAGAAAAAAAAAGTCCTTCGGGACACTGTTTTTATATATTCAAAACAGGCAGAACATTTCCAGGTGAAAGAGGCAAGGAAACTAAAAGGCAAGGGAACAATAAACACAAAAGTTAGTGTTTCATCAGCTCTTTTAGAGAAAGCAGGAAGGTGGACCTGAGAGAGAGTGCACAGTTGATGCTATGTGAACTATGTACAGTGCTTTAATTTTTAAATTCTTTCTTAATAAGAAAGTAATTAATTAATGCCTAGTTAAGTGTTTATATAATTCCCCCGTCCACATTGTGCACTGCATCCTATTTCCAAGCCTCCATTCTCTATAATTTTAGTTCTGAATATCATTGTAGATAAACTTTCTACTCTAACACATCCATGGAAGCCATGAAACATGCTTTTAAATTGTACCATTTTAAATGTCCATTTTGTACAAAAGGAGGGAAACAAACTCTGATAAAGTTTTACTCCAGGATCATGTATCTTGGTGAGCAGCCATTTTTAAATGAACACAAACAATGCCCAAAGCATCAAGTAACCCACTTCCTAGTGTTAGCACACACAGCCATTTACCTATTCTGCATATAATTGCTGGCCCTGGGAACAGAGTGATGGGCAAGACAGCCTTGATTGCTAGACCTCTCCAGGTTCACAGTCTGGCAATGAAGATATACGTTGGGCAAGTAATTACAACAAAGTATGGTATTGTTAGGAGAAAGTGTGTCCCCTCTCAATGGGAACACAAAGCAGGGCCATCCATTTAAAAACAAGCATTTGTGATTTAAGCCTCAATAATAATTTCCCAAGAAACTGCTCCAGAAAACCTGTTTACTGCAGTTAAGCTATTCCAAATCTTAAAAAAGAAAAGATGATTTTAAAAATATCCCGTAATCACAGGAAACACCATTTCAACCATCTAATTTTTCCCTGGAGCTCCTGGTAATTATTGCACATTTTCTCCTTCAATTGTCAATGAAAAATCTTTTTCTAGACCATCACTGTTCTATTGTTAGACTAGGATTTTTTTTCTCAACAAATCAACCCAAATAAAAGCCCTGCTGAAACTCAGGTACTGGAAAAAGCACATTCTGCTGGGTCCAAGTTGTTGTCAAAAGAGCCAAATCCACTCCGTAAGAATATGCTGCCTGGAGAGGTGGTAGCACCAGTGTGATAGGAATAATTAAAGCAGAGACATCGTCATTGGTCAGGGACACCAGAGAATGAACTTACCTACAAAGTATGAAGTTAAAAGAGTGAGTGGTCCCTAATGTTCACAGTCTTGCAAATTCAGATAAGAATTTGTGTTTATGAAATTTATATATCTATCCATATATATAATATATAATGCCTGTGTTATGAGAGTCCAGAGGGGCCAAAGACTAATTTAATTTTTATTTTAGGGCAATAAAGAGAACTTATGGTAAAGACAGTATTTGAGTTGTATTTAAATGTATGAAAATATTTCAGTATTCGGAGTTGTATACAAAGGGCACTTTAGATGAAGAGACTACCAGCCACCACCAATGAAGTCACAGACAGGTGGGATAGGATATGTTTAGATCATCCTGATCCATTTTAGCTATAGCAGAGACTGATGAGAGTTTTTGTTTTTTGTTTATTTATTTATTTTATTTTTTATTTTTTTAGATTCCAAAACAAGTGAAGTTGTCATATTGTATTTGTTTTTCTCTATCTGACTTATTTCACTTAGCATAATACCCTCTAGATCAGCAGTTCTCAACCTGTGGGTAGCGACCCCTTTGGGGGTCGAACAACCCTTTCACAGGGGTCGCCTAAGACCATCGGAAAACACATATATAATTACATATTGTTTTTGTGATTAATCACTATGCTTTAATTATGTTCAATTTGTAACAATGAAATTGGGGGTCACCACAACATGAGAAACTGTATTAAAGGGTCGCGGCATTAGGAAGGTTGAGAACCACTGCTCTAGATCCATCCATATTGCTGTAAATGACAATATTTCATTCGTGTTATTGCTGAATAATATTCCATTGCATAGACATCCCACATCTGTATCCATTCATCCATTGATGGACATCTAGATTGATTACATATCATGGCTATTACTTCCAATAAACATAGGGGTACATGCATTCCTTTGAATTAATGTGTTTTTTTTCTTCAGATAAATACTCAGAAGGGGGATTGCTAGATAATATGGCAGCTCTGTTTCATTTTATTTTTTTAATATATATTTTATTGATTTTTTTACAGAGAGGAAGGGAGAGGGATAGAGAGTTAGAAACATCAATGAGAGAGAAACATCGATCAGCTGCCTCCTGCATACTCCCCACTGGGTATGTGCCCGCAACCAAGGTACATGCCCTTGACCGGAATTGAACCCAGGACCCTGAGTCTGCAGGCCGACGCTCTATCCACTGAGCCAAACCGGTTAGGGCTCTGTTTTATTTTTTGAAGAATCTCCATACTGTTTTCCATAGTGGCTGCACTAACATACAATCCCACCAATAGTGTAAAAAGATTCTCTTTTCTTCACATTCTCGATAGCAGTTGTTATTTGTTGACATATTGATGATATCCATTCTGATAGGTGTGAGGTGATATCTCATTGTAGTTTTGATTTGCATTTCCCTGATTATTAGTGATGTTGAGCATCATTTTATATGTACATTGGCCATTTGTATGTTCTTTTATGCAAAATGTCTGTTCAGGTCCTCTGCCCATTTTTTTCATTGGATTGTTTGTTCATTTTTTGTTAAGTTGTATTTGTTCTTTATGTATTTTGCATATTAACCCTTTATTGGATTTATCATTGGCCCATTTAGTAAATTGTCTTTCCATTTTATTGATGGTTTCCCTCTCTATGCAAAAACATTTTTAGCTTGGTATAGTCCCAATTGTTTATTGTCTCTTTTGTTTCTCTTGCTTAAGGAAATCCTATATAATAAAAGGCTAATATGCAAATAGACCGAACGGCGGAAAAACTGAAGAACTGAAGAACCAGTTGCTATGATGTGTGGTGACTACCAGGGGGCATGTGCGGAACATGGCAGGTGTTGGCCCTGGTAGGATGGTGGAGCAGGTAAGCAGGGGTACCAGACCAATGTGGGGCGCCAGTTACTGTCATCGGGGTGAGCCTCTGGTGGTTACTGAAAATTCTTTGCTCCCATGAGCTGTGGTCCACCTGGCACTCACCCCTGCTGCCAGTGCTGGCCCCACTTGCACCCATTGATGGCGCAGGAGCCACTGCTCAGACCCACTGCTGGCGCCCACCGCTGGCCCCGATTGCTCAGCACTGTCAGTGGATGCAAGTGGCGGCTGCCAGTCCCTATCGCCCCTCAGGGCTTCTCTACCTCCTCCTGCTCCTGAGGGGAGATCGGGGCTGGCAGCGCCTCTAGCACCTGCTGCCGACAACAGCCCTGCTCATACCTGCTGCCAGTACCAGAGCTGCTGCTTGCACCCACTGCCAGCGCTGGCCACGCTCGCATCCTCAACCAGTGCCAGAGATACTGCTTGCACCTGCTGCCAGTGCCCGGCACCAGTCCCAATCGCTTGGTGCCATCAGCGGGTGTGAGCAGTGGCTGCTTGCCCTGATTGCCCCTGAGGACTTCTTCACCTCTCCCTGCTTCTGAGGGGCAATGATGCTGGCCCTGCTCACACCCACTGCTGGCACCAGCCCCAATCATGCCTTCAGCAGGTGTGAGAAGGGTGGGCACCATTAGTGCATGGGAGCAGCGGCGGGAGCAGAGCTGCGGGCAGACAGGGGACTGGGGGCTGAGGCAGGAGGGGCCATGCGGGGGCATGGAGGATGGGCCAAGACCCACCCCTGTACCTACCGCAGCCTCGCAGCCCACAGTTCCTTTTAAGGTGCATGAATTCTTGCACTGGGCCCCTAGTATATCAATAAAAATATTGCTAAGGGCAATGTCAAAGTGTTTACTACCTATGTTTTCTTCCAGGAATTTTATGGTTTCAGTTATAACATCTAAGTCATTCATTTTGAGTTTATTTTTGTATATAGTATAAGAAAGTGCCCAGTTTAATTTGTTTGCATGTATCTGTCCAATTTTGCCACTTATTGAAGAGACTCTCTTTACCCCCTTGTAGATACTTGCCTTCTTTGTTATAAATTGACCATATTAGTAAACATTTATTGCTAGGATTTCTAGCCTATTCCTATATATCTATATATCTGTTTTTATGCCAGCCCATACTGTTTTTATTATTTTAACCGTATAGAACAGTTTGCTATCAGGGAACTTGATACCTCCAACTTTGTTTTTTTCTCAAGATTTATTTGGTTATTCAGGGTCTTTTGTGGGTCCATGTAAATTTTCAGATTGATTGCTCTAAGTTTGAGAAGATTGCCTTTGGTATTTTGATAGGGATCACATTGAATCTGTATATTACTTTAGGTAGTAAGGGCATTTTAACAATATTAATCCTTATAATCCGTGAGCAAGGTATGTCCTTCCATTTATTTGTATCTTGTTCAGTTTTCTTTTTCAATTATCTTATAGTTTTATTATAAGATACTAGAGGCCTGGTACATGAATTCATGAATGGGTGGGGGCCAGCTGGCCCGCCCCAATTGGGGCCGATCAGGGCAGAGCCGGCCAGGGTAGGGGCTGCAGGAGGTTGGTTGGCTGGCCCTGCCCCTGGTCGGGGGGGCGGGGCAGGGAGTGGGTCCAGCTGGGGGGAGGGGCCGTGGGCATTTGGCCAGCTGGCCCCACCCTGATCAGGGTGGGAGAGGGCTGATTGGGGCCACAGTGCATATCATAGCGACTGGTTGTTCTGGTCCTTCCAGTGTTCCAGTCGCTTGGCTTTTATATATATATAGATTTTTAAGCATATTATAGTTTTCAGGGTATAGGTCTTTCACATCTTTGGTTAAATTTATTCCTAGGTATTTTATACTTTTTGACACAATTGTATATAAAATTGTTTTCTAAATTTCTTCTTCTAATTGCTTGTTATTGGTGCATAGAAATGCAACAGATTTCTGTATATTGATTCTGTATCCTGAAACATTACCAAAGTCATCTATTATCTCTAATAGTTTTTTGGAGGAGTCTTTAGAATTTTTTATGTACAGTATCATCTATAAATAATGAGAGTTTTACTTCTTTCTTTCCAGTTGGGGTACCTCTTATTTCTTTGTTTTGTCTGAATGCTATGGTTAGGACTTCTAGCACTATGTTGAATAGAAGTGGTGATAGTGAGAATACTTGTCTTGCTCCTGATCTTAGAGGAAAGGCTTCCAATGTTTCACCATTGAGTATGGTATTAGCTATGAGTTTGTCATAGATGACATTTATTGTGTTGAGGTATGACCCTTTTATACCCACTTTGTTAAGAGTTTTTATCATAGAATGATGTTGAATTTTGTCAAACGCTTTTTCTGCAACTTCTGATCATATAATTTTTATCCTTTATTTTGTTATTGTGATGTGTCATGGGTTGATTTACAGATGTTATAAGAATTCTTTATATTTCTGTGGTATCAGTTGAAACGTCTCATCTTTCATTTATGATTTTATTTATTTGGGCTCCCTCTTTTTTTCTTGCTGAGTTTGGCTAAAGGTGTATCTATTTTATTTATCTTTTCAAATAACTAGCTCTTAGTTTAATTGATCTTTTCTTTCTTAAAATTAATTTTTCAATCTGATATTAACTATTTCCTTTTTTCTGTTTAATTTAGATTTTGTTTGTTCTTTTTCTAGTTCCTTTAGGTGCAGAGTTAGGTTGTTTATTTGAGATTTTTCTTATTTATTGAGGTAGGCCTATCTAGCTATGCATTTCCTTCTTAGAACTTTTTGTTGCTGCATCCCATACATTTTTAAAATGTGGGTTTCATTTTCATTTGGTTCAAGATAGTTTTTGATTTTTTTGTTTGATTTCTTCTTTGATTAAATGCTTGTTAGTATCATGTTATTTAGTTTTCAAATATTTGTGTGTGTGTTTTTTTCTAATGAGGTTTATTGATTAATATAAACATAGGAAGAGAAATTCAATTCTAAAGCCACGTAAGTAAGGGACAAGACTCTATGATTCTAATTCAGTGTTCTTTCAAGAAAATATGATTCACATTCTAACCTGGTCCTTCCCAGGTAATATCCCTTTGGTCTGGAACTAAAAAAAAAAAGTATATATATTTGTTTTGGAACAACAAAATATTTCTATGCTTAAATTACTTCCTCTTAGTGAGATTGAGGAGTTGAAATCTGCTCTGAAATTCATTCTGTACACATGAACAGCTGTCTATCTCATATACATGAATGTGTTTTCATTCATCATTGGAGGTGTCTGATATAATATTGTCCACAGTGTCTTTAGCAGCCTACATAGAGCAGAATCAAAGTGGCTTATGACCAGAAGGGACAGATGTCCCCTCATCTGAACCTACTCATCAGTAAAATCATTGGCATGGTTCTGTGTATAGTACTGAGCTCAAGAGAACATCATAGATTTTTACTCTTCCTGTTTTCCTGGAATCAGCTACCAGCTATAGCTACCAGTTAAAACTGGTACTTTACCAACAATGTCACAGGCCTATCTGAAAACACTTTTTAAAATGGGAATATATTGCCTAGAGTATCTAAGATCTGCAGTGTTGTTTTACAAAATTGAATATGGCTAAAATATGTGTCTGAGAATGTAGAGCCCAATCATCCATGGGCTAACATGTGTTAGCTCACTCCATAATCATTTAATAGCATGTTGTAGAGCGCTATGAAAAATTTTTAATTATTTGATAACAAATAGTTAATGAAAACCCAAAGGTGAAACCTGGAACATAATTGTCCTGCAGTATTCAAATGATAGTGTTGGGTGGGTGAGATCTAGGTTTCTGCAATTGGCAAATTCAGGTTTGCTTTGGAAAGCTGTGGAATGGTTGATAACTATAATTCATTTAATTCACCCAAAATATTTATTGAAGCATTGTCATACACACTGGGAATAGAGCTTCAAAAACAAATAGCAAAAATGTTTCTTTTCTCATAAACCTTACATTTCAATGGGAAGATATAAACAATAAATAAACAGGCCAATAAACAGTAGATCAGATAGTGATCAAAGCTATGAAGAAACAGAAAGCAAAACAATAAGATAAAGACTGTGGGAAGAGGAAGAGGCAAGGGGGAAGGGGGAATATAGTATTTGCCAAATTCTGTAGGGTTGTCAAGCCAGGAATTCCTGATTAAATGACACACAGCCAGAAAGCTGGATAAACTGAGAAATGAAGCCAAATACTATGTGTAGGGAAAGAATCACTGGCAGAGGAAGTAGCACAATAAAATATCCCAAGGTGAGAATATCCTTGGCATGTGCAAGAAACATCAAGGACCGTAGTATGGCCAAAATTAGAATGAAAAAGGGAGAGTTGAAGGTGGTGTCATGAATGAGGATGCAGGTAAGTCAGCTCATTTGGACCCCAGGAGGCCATTGTACAGGTTTGGCTTTTATTCTGAGTGAGGTGGGGGAATGCCACAGAAATTAGAGTAAAGGAGGAATGTGATCTTGCCTGTATTTTGAAAGGACAACTCTGCCTCCTGTGTTGAGAATAGACTATGGATGAGGTTTTGGATATTGGGGAGGGCAGAATCAGAGAGACCAGTAAAGAAGTAATTATAAAGTCAAGTGAAAGATGATGATTTGAGGCAGGGAGCTAGGGAGGAAATGGTAAGAATTAGCCAGACTCTGTGTATTTTGATGACAAGAATTTGTTGTAAGTTGCATGTGAGTTGTAATAAAAGAGAAGAGTTAAGGATGGTTCTGTCTTAATGATGGAATTGCCATTTGCTGAGATAAAGAAGACTGGGAAAGGAACATCTCTGGAGAAGGGGAAATCACAAACTTTGACTTGAGGCTTGTCAAGTATGAGGTACCTATTAAATATCAAAATATATGTGTTAGGAAAGAGCATTTAAAGTTGGAGAAGAGTTCATGGCCAGAGATGTAACTGCACATTAGCAAGGGTCCAGCATTTTAAGCTCTGAGACCAGATAAGTCACAAGGCAATGGTGTAGAAGAAGTGTGTCGAGGAGAAAAGAAGGAACTCACCAAGTTGAGAAAGAAGCCTCAAAGTATATATAATCACAGTATTGACTATGCAAACATAGTCTCTGTGTTTTAAGAACATATTTGCTATTTCCAGGTTGTGTGTCCTTTAACTTCTCATGTAGATACTACTGATGCCAATGACGCCTGGCTGATTCAGTACAGATCCTTAAGTATCTACGATGTGCAGTGCTTTTATTCTTCCACCAAAGCATTCCTCCATCAAAACAAAAGGGTATTTTCTTTAAGACTTTTGGACATCAATAAGATAATAAACATAGGCAAAGTTTCATTTTTATCATAGTTGAGTTACATAATAGCTCAATCTTTGTATTAGCTTCTTGTGTAGTAATTAGCCTATAGGCAAAAATGGCCACCTCCAAAAGTGAAGCAAAAGGCAGTTATAGGAAAAGGAGGGAAGCATAGATGAGTTAACAGAGACTAGTCTAAAAAAAACCAAGATCCTGCCTCTGCATTCCTTTCAGCAATATGCTGTAGCAGGCTAATTTTCTTTAGATTCTGAAAACATTAATTCAATAAATTAATTCTATTAATTATTGTAATTACGAATGCATGACTATAATTTTAAAGTCATCTTTTTTTCCACCCTCTGCTCCACTGACATCTGAGTGCTATTGGCTGTAAATGTCAGATTCAATTTCTAGGCATATTTTCCTTGAGTGGGGATCAATACATAACTTGAAGTGCTCCTTTGATAGGACATTGAAAGTTGTTCCTTACCCATGTGACATTTTGGCAGTTTTCCCTCCTGAATATTTTAGCTAGATATTGGCAGCTTTCACTTCCTGGGTGTTTACAGGGAAATATATTCTTGCTTTGTCAACCTGAACTTCCAAACTAAGAAAAAAAAAGATGTGAGATATTGAATCATATGCATATTAACTTTGAATAAACCCAATTTAGAGAAATCCAAATATACAAAAGCTGATTAAGGTGCCCCAACTGTGTTAATTATATATTGATTTATTTACAAAAGTATTCTTAGTTTTTCATTTTTTAATAATTTAGTATAGGATTCTGGCAGTCATTTAAAAATGCTTTACTTATAGTTTTTCAAGGATTCAGATTTTGCATATAGAAAAGTCTTTTCAATGAGTCATAGAGTTTAAGAAATTTAGAAAAGTTAATTTGCTTAAAACTTTGCTTTCATATTTAAATCACTTATTCACTTACTTATTCAATTATTTACTTGTAAATTGGTACAACCATTATGGAAAACAGTGTGTAGGTTCCTCCAAAAATTAAAAATAGAATGACCATATTCAACAATCTCATTTCTGAATATATGTCTAAAGGAAATAAAATCACTATTTTGAAGAGATATCTGGACTCCTATGTTCATGGTAGCATGATTCACATTAGCCAAAACATAGAAACTACCTCAGTATCCATCAGCATATGAATAAATAAAGGAAAAAAAGGACTACTATTTAGTCTTACAAAAAAGGAACCTACCATTGTGACAACATGAATGAACCTGGAGGACATTATGTTAAGTGAAATAAGCCAAACACAGATAAAAATTACATGATCTATCTTATACATAGAATTTTTAAAAGCTGAATTCATAGTAACAAAGAATAGAATACTAACAGTGGCTGAGATGTGGGGGGAAATAGGGAAAAAGAAAGAATGGTGGTTGTTAGGAGCTGGGGAGAGGAGAGTTATTGTTTAATGGGTACAGAGTTCAGTTTTGCAAGAAGAAAAACTTCTATAGATGGATGGTGGTGATGGTTGCATAACAATATGAATAAACTTAATACCATTAAACTCTGTCTAAAAGTGATTAAGATAGTAAATTTTATGTTATGTGTATTTTACTACAAAAATAATTTACCCATTCAGTAAACACTGTTGAACAACTACTGTACACTAGACATGGAGTCAGTCAGGCATGGGAGTTGGGTACAGGAGACAACTTGCCTGCATACCAGGAGTGATAGGACCAGAAAGGGACTATGGAAAACAACAGCATTGTCTATGGTGGTTTTTCACACTGTTTGCTGAATGCTATCTAATGTAAACCCTTCATCCACTTTCTCTATGAAATCTTGAGTAAGCATTTATCACTCAGAAATTTGAGTGAAATTTATTTGGAGAAAACCAAAGAAGTGACAATTTTTTGTCCAAGGCTAGCATTGGCTGGACACAGACTTAGTTGCAGATTTTTAACTATCTCTCCAAATACATTCTGCTCCTTAATGGCAAGGTGTGCTATTTTATTTGCAACTCCAGGTATGTGACATGGTGTCTGGCCCTCACCCTCATCCGGTAGGTAATTAATGAATACTCCATTGACACAAAAAGTAATTGGTTATTGAATATTTCTCTGTTTCCTACCTGAGAAGTACCAGAGCATATCCCCAGAGTTGCTGACCTGAGACATAACTGTGAATCAGAACACATGCTTTTACTGAAGCTAAGAGAAGGTAGGCCTAATTCCCTCCATGGGCAATGTTGAGTGTCATGGAAATGCTGTCACTGAGACTCAGTGATACATAACAAACCCAAAGGCTGATGCTGGCAGCTACTGAGAATAACGACTGGTACTTCTTAAACAAACAAAACAAAACAAAACCAAAAAAAGAGACAGAAAACACCACTTTTATTGTTATACTAGAGGCCCAATGCAAGCAACTTGCCTCGGCCCTTATAGCCCCAGCTTCGTTCGGAATGTCGTCCAGAAGGACATCCAGTCTAATTAGCATATTATGCTTTTATTATTATAGATGGCTCCTCATCTTCTCTTCCCATATATCATACTCTTCTCCCTTCTCTTATTTCATAGCATTTTGGATGTGTTTTTCCAAATGAGTCAGTGGACATGGGGATGGAATTGAGCTGAAGCTCTTCAGAAATCAACATGGAGGAAACTTAAGTTGATTTTAATGAACAACCTGCCTCTTGTACTCATAAAAAAATATACAAAAATAATGTTTAGTATGCCTTTCACAAAAATGGAACATCACAGTTTTTGAAGACTTCAAATAATTTTGAATTGAATTTTCATAGCAACCTCTTAAGGTGGACAGAGGCAAAATAGTGTAATAAATATAAAATGAATCTGGATTCAAAAGAGCCTGAGGTTATGTCCTTGCTGACCACATACCTGTGGGCCTTAGGCCCCACATACCTGAAAGTTTTAAAATCTAATTTTCTTCATCTGTAAAATAGGAATTAAAATAATCTTTTTCTTGTAGAGTAAGAATTAAGTAAGAATTCCAAGCACTATTCTTGGCCTAGGACACAGCCTTTAATAATAAAGTAAAAACCTTTGTTTTCATAATTTTCTTCATATTTGTGTGTGCATGTGTGTGTGCAGCAAAATGTATGTCAAATGTACTACAGAGAAAATAAAGCAAAAAATACAAAGAGAGAGTGTGCTAGAGATAGAGAGGATCTGCAATTTTAATTAGAATGAAAAGGCAGGGGCTCTAAGAAAAAAGAAAAAAAACAGTTGGGACAAGAGCCTGCCAAAACGAGAAGCAGAAAGAGCAAAATTCTTGTGGGGTGAATGTGCCAGGCACATTTGAAGCACAGCAAGGAAGTGCATGTGTTTGGAGGAATGGCACTGAAGGAGAGTATACTAGGAGATGTGTGGAAGAGTAGCAACATGAAACATGAATTTGCAGGCTTGTGGGCAATTATCAGATCTTTAGCTCAAACTCTGAAAGGGCAGATATGGAAATAGAGTAAGTACATGGATGGAATGCATGGATTAATTCACTTTTCTGAATTTTGCTGGTTAAATAAGTGAGTCTCAGGAAAGAAAGAAATTTCCAAAGAGTATTTCTTTGATTTAACCTATGATAGAAACAAATTTTTCAAGCCTCATGGATGAGGGAATGAACAAAGTTACATCAGTTCGTTGTATGTGAGTTCAGTTAAGGCAGGAGATAGGTAAACAATATTGCAACCAAGACCCTTCAGAATGACTATGCCAACATCATATGAGACCCCATCTATGAGAATTATAGTCTAGTTGTGATGAAAACAGCCCCAAAGGTTGCCTCTTCCCTCATCAAGTTCAATCACACTATTGCATACCTCCCAAACTGGCAATCTAGATGCTAACAGTATCTTACTTTCCTAATTAATGCTGCATTATAGAGATGGTAAGCTATTTCTCGGTACTTAAGGCCCAGTTTCAAATAGTGGTAACTATAGTTTTTAACACACTGCAAAGAAGACATTTCTAAAGTGGCTATCAAGAATACATATTCATTTTGCTATTGAGAATATAAAAGTAATACCTCCCTTCTTCCTGTGGGGAACATCTTTTTTTTTTTAGCTGCAATTTGTTCATAAAAGAGCAATATTTGTGCCAAGAGCTCAGTGAAACAAATGTCTTTTTTGATGAAAAGTATCCACACTAATTCGGAACTGTAAAATAAGAATTTTAAACTCACCTTTCTGTGATTTGGCATTTACGACTTCTACATAATTGAACTCATGTTGAGCTACATTGAAAGGACTCAATGAATAGCACTACACAGTGAAATACCAAGCTCATGCTCTGAAATTTTCACTCTTACCTTTCAAAGGTGCTTATTTCCGGAGTGTACTGTTGGGCATCCTATCATCATTCTTTCTTTGAAATGTCACCCTTGTTCTGTCAATGGCTCCTGTCTGCGTGTCTGACTAGCTTTGCAAACATCTGATAGGAAGTTGTCAGAAAAAGCTATAAAGGCAGACACCTTTTGTCTCTAAGTGGAGAAGATGGTGTTTTATGGACAACACTGATCAGCTGAGCAAATGCTAGGTGACTTCACTGGCTTTTTTTTAAAGGCATAAAGATAATGCCAGAGGGTTGAGCGGTTTCCCAGTCCCACTGCCCTCGTGTAATTATCTCAACACTGCCTCTGTCAGGCAATTCCAGATAAACTCTTTGGAACTTCCATGACTCTGACAGCTTGAGGTCTCCTCACATGTTCAGGACTTCCCAATACTTCTGTGCAAATATTCAGACAAAATAAGAAAGAGGCCCCACAAGTTAGGTAGATTCCCAGTATAAACAGATTTGAATCTTTAACACAGAAAATGACTGCCTGGAATTTATTTTAATAACCTTCAATGAGAAGGATCTAAGTTGGCAAATCCAGCAGTTAATATGGAAGAAATCAAAAGCCTTTCTGTGTTCTCAGTGCCTATCTTCCATTTAACTCATGCTGAACATCTGAGCAGTGACGGCTCCCCAGCCTTCAGGCAGGTCACAGCAGCATCGAATGTCAGTCGTGAACTGTAGCATTGATCTAGTTGTTTTGGCTTCAGACACCTACAATCTCCCTGCGGACTGTACATTCCACAGTGCAGAGTGTAAGAACTCAACTCACATTTTTTAAAATGGTTCTTCACATTAATAAGAAAATTATGCTTCTTCTAAATCCTTATACACCTTTCCCTTATCTTCCTTCACTATCCAAATTTTTTTCTTCTTCTTCTTCTTTTCTCTCTCTATTGTTTATTGTTGTTTGCTCGATTGACGAGTATATTGGGGGTTTTTTTAGGATCGTTTGTGAGGTTAGTCTGCTTATTCTTTTTATTTTTCTCCCCCCGCCCCCCGGTTATTTCTGTGCTTCTGTTTTCCCTTGCGTCGCTTGATATTATTGGTTGTTTGTAGTTTGTATTCATCTCCAGGAATCTGCTGCTGTAAATTGTTGGTATTAGTGGCGGTTCTATAGGAGTTTTCCCCTCATATAAATAGTCTCTTCCCCTCTTATACTTCACTCTCTTTTCTCTCTTACTTTTTTTTTCTTTTTCCTCTTCTTTTTTCCCCTCCCTTTTTCCAATTTTATTTTTGCACTCCTTTTTTTTCTTTTCTTTTTTCTTTCTTTCTTTTTTCTCTTCTACCTTTTTCTCTTCTTTCTTCCTTATCTCCTAACTCTCTTAGCTCGGGTGGCCACCTTTATTTGGGGTTATTGATATCGTAAATACATTCGTGTTCAGTGCCTGGTACGTTGTGCCTTGTTGTGTTGTATTTTGTGCCTTTAAATCAACGCAGCAGATTCAAGCAACAGCGGCCTCCTGATCTCCACACGCTCTGTCTGGGGAACAGTTACTGTGTGTGAAGCCTCCCTCCACCTGCCAGAAGAGCCACCACAGCTGTGAACAGCACCCACCAGAGGCCCTGCTATCAACGGAGGAGCCACTGCTACCACAACCGCCCAAGGAGCAACCACACCCCGAGGAACCACTGCCACCCAGGGAGCAGCCACTGAACGACTCAACAACTAGATATGTCAGTGAGATCAAACATGGGTAGACAAAGAAACCCCCAAAGGAAAGAAAAGGAGGACTCGCCAGAAAAGCAGCTAAGTGAGACAGAGGCATGCAACATGACGGAAAAAGAATTCAGAATAAGGGTCCTAGAGTACATGCACCGGTCGGAGGAAAAAATCAATACCATATGCAAGAAGCTAGAAGAATCAGATGAAAAATTCAATACCATATGCAAGAAGCTAGAAGAATCAGATGAAAAATTCAATACCATATGCAAGAAGCTAGAAGAATCAGATGAAAAATTCAATACCATATGCAAGAAGCTAGAAGAATCAGATGAAAAATTCAATACCATATGCAAGAAGCTAGAAGAATCAGATGAAAAATTCAATACCATATGCAAGAAGCTAGAAGAAACAGATGAAAAAATCAACAACTTAAGTAAGGCCCAAGAAGAAATGAAGAGTGATATAGCTGCCATAAAAAACTCCATTGAAAGTATCAACAGTAGACTAGGAGAAGCGGAGGACCGAATTAGTGAATTAGAAGACAAGGAAGCAAAACACACCCAAACTATACTGCAAATGGAGAAAAAAATTAAAAGACAGGAGGAGAGCCTAAGGGAGCTTTGGGACAACATGAAACGAAACAACATACGAATAATAGGGGTGCCAGAACAACAGAAAGATGAACATGGATTAGAAAACCTATTCGAAGAAATAATATCAGAAAACTTCCCTGAGGTGGGGAAGAAAAAAGTCACACAAGCCCAGAGAGTCCCAAACAAGGTGAATCCGAAAAGACCCACACCAAGACACATCATAATTACCATGGCAAATGTTCAGGACAAAGAGAGAATCTTACAGGCTGCAAGAGAGAGACGGAAAGTTACATACAAGGGATCTCCCATTAGATTATCAAATGATTTCTCAACAGAAACACATCAGGCCAGAAAAGAATGGACAGAAATCTACAAAGTGATGCAAAGCAAAGGACTGAATCCAAGAATACTCTATCCAGCAAGGCTATCATTCAAAATTGAAGGGGAAATAAGAAGCTTCACAGACAAAAAAAGGCTAAGGGAGTTTATCACCACCAAGCCAGCCATGCAAGAAATGCTAAAGGGACTGGTGTAAAAAGAAGAAATAACAAGCTCAGAAAGAAAACAGCCACACACACAAAAAAAGAAATGGCTACAAACAAGTACCTTTCAATAATAACTTTAAATGTAAACGGACTAAATGCTCCAACCAAAAGACATCGAGTGGCTGAATGGATAAAAAAACATGACCCATACATCTGCTGTCTACAAGAGACCCACCTCATTAGAAGGGACTCACACAGACTGAAAGTGAAGGGATGGAAAAATATCTTTCACGCAAATGGAAAGGAAAAGAAAGCTGGGGTAGCAATACTTATATCGGACAAAATACATCTCAAAGTGAAGGCCATAACCAGAGATAAGGAAGGCCACTTCATAATACTAAAGGGATCAATACAACAAGAAGATATAACCCTGGTAAACATATATGCACCCAATGCAGGAGCACCCAAATTCATAAAAAAACTCCTGGAAGATATCAAAGGAGAGATCGACAACAATACAATCATAGTAGGGGACTTTAATACACCACTGACACCACTGGATAAGCCCGCTAGACAAACAATCAGCAAAGAAACAGCAATCCTAAATGACTCACTAGATCAGATGGACTTAATTGACATCTTCAGAACACTTCACCCCAAAGCCATGGAATATACATTCCTCTCAGGTGCTCATGGGACATATTCAAAAATAGACCACATATTGGGTCACAAGCAAAGTCTCCACAAATTCAAGAAGATTGAAATCATAAAAAGCTTCTTCTCAGACCACGATGGCATAATGTTAGAAATAAACTACAATAAAAACAACCCAAAATACTCAAACACTTGGAAGCTGAATAGCATGTTATTAAATATTGATTGGGTTACCAATGACATCAAAGAAGAAATTAAAAACATCCTGGACACTAATGACAATGAAAACACAACAATCCAAAACCTATGGGACACAATGAAAGCAGTCCTGAGAGGGAAGTTTATAGCTCTACAGGCCTACCTCAAAAAACAAGAAAAAATGGTAGTAAATCATCTAACTCTACAACTCAAAGAATTAGAAAGAGAGCAACAAGAAAACCCCAGAGTGAGCAGAAGGAAGGAGATAATAAAGATTAGAGCAGAAATAAATGACATAGAGACCAAAAAAACAATACAGAAAATCAATGAAACCAAGAGCTGGTTCTTTGAAAGGATAAACAAGATCGACAAACCTCTAGCCAGGCTCACCAAGAAGCAAAGAGAGAGGACCCAAATAAACCAAATCAGAAACGATAGAGGCGAAATAACAACAGACCCCACAGAAATACAAATGATTGTTAAACAATACTATGGACAGCTCTACTCCAACAAACTAGACAACCTGGAGGAAATGGACAAATTCCTAGGAAAATACAACATTCCAAAACTCAATCAGGAAGAATCTAAAAATCTCAATAGGCCAATAACTATGGAAGAAATTGAAGCAGTCATCAAAAAGCTCCCAGCAAACAAAAGCCCAGGACCAGATGGCTTCTCAGGGGAGTTTTACCAAACTTTCAAGGAAGAACTAAAACCTATCCTCCTCAGACTACTACAAAAAATTCAGGAGGAAGGAACACTTCCAAGCTCATTCTATGAAGCCAGCATCACCCTAATACCAAAACCAGGTAAAGACAACACAATGAAAGAGAATTACAGGCCAATATCCCTCATGAACATAGATGCCAAAATCCTCAACAAAATCTTAGCAAATCGGATCCAACAGTACATCAGAAAGATCATACACCATGACCAAGTAGGATTTATCCCAGGAATGCAAGGATGGTACAACATCCGTAAATCAATAAACGTAATACATCACATAAACAAATTGAAAGAAAAAAACCACATGGTCATATCAATTGATGCAGAAAAAGCATTCGACAAAATCCAACACCCATTTTTGATAAAAACTCTCAGCAAGGTGGGAATAGAAGGATCATACCTCAACATAATAAAAGCCATATATGACAGGCCCACAGCCAACATCATACTCAATGGACAAAAACTAACACCATTTCCCCTAAGAACAGGAACAAGACAGGGATGCCCACTCTCGCCACTCCTCTTCAACATAGTCCTGGAAGTATTAGCCATTGCAATTAGACAAGAAGAAGAAATAAAAGGCATCCAAATTGGAAAAGAGGAAGTAAAACTGTCCTTATTTGCAGACGACATGATATTATACATACAAAACCCTAGAGACTCCATCAAAAAACTACTAGACTTAATACATGAATTTGGCAATGTAGCAGGATACAAAATTAACCCCAAGAAATCTGAGGCATTTCTATACACCAATAGTGAACTTTCAGAAAGAGAGATTAGAAAAACAATCCCATTTACCATCGCACCAAAAAAATTAAGATACCTAGGAATAAACTTAACTAAAGAGGTAAAAGACCTCTACTCAGAAAACTACAGGACATTGAAAAAAGAGATAGAGGAAGACATAAAGAGATGGAAGAACATACCATGTTCTTGGATTGGTAGAATCAACATCATTAAAATGTCCATACTACCCAAAGCAATCTATAAATTCAACGCACTTCCCATTAAAATACCAATGGCCTACTTCAAAGATCTAGAACGAACTCTCCAAAAATTCATCTGGAATAAAAAAAGACCCCGAATAGCTGCAGCGATCCTGAGAAAGAACAAAGTAGGTGGGATCTCAATGCCAGATATCAAGCTGTATTACAAAGCCACTGTTCTCAAAACTGCCTGGTACTGGCACAAGAACAGACATATAGATCAATGGAATAGAATAGAGAGCCCAGAAATCAGCCCCAACCAATACGCTCAATTAATATTTGACAAAGGAGGCAAGAACATACAATGGAGCCAAGATAGTCTCTTCAATAAATGGTGTTGGGAAAATTGGACAGATATATGCAAGAAAATGAAACTAGACCACCAACTTACACCATACACAAGAATAAACTCAAAATGGATAAAGGACTTAAATGTACGACAGGAAACCATAAAAATTCTAGAAGAATCCAAAGGCAACAAAATCTCAGACATATGCCAAAGCAATTTCTTCACTGATACAGCTCCTAGGGCAGTTGAAACTAAAGAGAAAATGAACAAATGGGACTACATCAAAATAAAAAGCTTCTGCACAGCAAAAGAAACCATCAACAAAACAACAAGAAAACCCACTGCGTGGGAAAACATATTTGCCAACGTCATATCTGATAAGGGCCTAATCTCCAAAATTTATAGGGAACTCATACAACTTAACAAAAAGAAGATAAACAATCCAATCAAAAAATGGGCAAAGGACCTAAATAGACACCTTTCAAAAGAGGACATTCAGAAAGCCAAGAGACATATGAAAACATGCTCAAAGTCACTAATCATCCGAGAGATGCAAATCAAAACAACAATGAGGTACCATCTCACACCTGTCAGAATGGCTATCATCAACAAATCAAAAAATAAAAAATTAAAAAAAAAAAAAAAAGAAAATTATGCTTCAAAAATAGCAAAAATGAGAAGAAAGGACTTGTGGTTTCTGGTTCCAAATGTAAGGAGCTTGGAAGTTATCACTCTGTCCTAAAAAGTAAAAAGCTGAACATACTAAAAAATTAACACATCTTCTTGGACTCACAAGAGAGAGAACACAGAGCAAAAGGCGGCCCCCAAGATTGGAGAGAGAGACAAGCAAGTACAAAGATTTGTGTCTTACTGAGACAGATTCACTCACCAGTGGAAAACAATGCAGGAACCAGTGCCAGGGTAGGAAAACCTAAACTAATTGACAACTTGCAGGAGGCTCATTGTGGAAAACTCTGAGAACTAAAAATTCCAGGGAACCCAGTTGTTAGGGGAGGGGCCTCCAAAATATTATTAGATTTATCTTTTAGAACTCTACCAGATTCCTACAGTAAATACAAGAGAAAAATCTCCTCATGTTTCCCAGCAGGGGAAGGAGAAAAGAAAGAATTTTGAAATATGCCCGAGTACTTGGTTCTTCTTTTTTTAAAATATATTTTTGTTGATTTCAGAGAGGAAGGAAGAGGGAGAGAGAGTTAAAAACATCATTGATGAGAGAGAATCATTGATCAGCTGCCTCCTGCACACCCCACACTGGGGATCTAGCCCACAACCCAGGCATGTGCCCTGATCGGGAATTGAACCATGACCTCCTGGTTCATAAGTCAATGCTCAACCACTGAGCCAGGCTGGCCGGGCTACTTGGTTCTTCTTAACAAGGCCTTCCCTCAAGAGAAACTAGCTAACCAGAGATAGACATACTGGGGTATTATCTGATCCTAACTGACCTGGGGAAGGCAAATACCCAAAGCCAGGCTATTCTAACCCTCCTGTCCCACATAAAGGGAAACAAAAACAAAAGCTGAGGAACACTTGTATGAAGTTTAGAGGCATAGGCTCACTGAAAGACTGAGTCCTAATCGTAGCATTAGAGAACACTCCTCTCCCTGCCACATCCCACCACATTACTAAATGTCCATTTACAGCCACTCCTTTTACAATATCTATCATGCCAAGCCATCAAAAATAATTACAAGGCATACCAAATGACAGGTTTCCCAGTTTAAACAAGCATGAGAACCAGGCATGGCAGAATTGTTGAAATTATGAGAGTGGGAATTTAAAACAACTATGATCAATACGCTGAAGCTCTCATGGGTAAAGCAGACAGTGTAAAAGAACAGATGGGCAATGTAAGCAGAGAGCTAGAATTCCTAAGAAAGAATATACTACGGAGAAATGGTGTAGATACAAAACACTGTAAAAGAAACAAGGAATGCCTCTGATGGGCTTATTGTTAAACTGAAGATGATTGAGAAAAGAATCTCTGGGCAAGAGGATATATCAATAAAATTCTCAAAAGCCAAAAAGCAAAGTAAGCAAAGAATGATAAAAACAGAGCATAATATCCAAGGACTATGAGACAACTACAAGAGATATGACATATGCATAATGGGATTACTAGAGGAGAAGAAAGAATAAAAGGAACAGAAGAAATATTTGAAAAAATATTGACTGAAATTTAGTCATGCACAAAACCATGGACCCAAGAAGCTCAACACCACGCAGGATAAATGTCAAGAATACTATAACTAGGCATATTCTTTTCAGATTACAGAAAATAAAAGATTAAAAAGAATCCCAAATGAAGCCTGAGGGGGGAAAAAACCTTACCTACAGAGAAAAAAAAAAGAATTAAATTCAACTACTCCTTGGAAATCATGGAAGCAAAAAGAAAGTAGAATAAAATATTTAAAGTATCAAGAGGAAAAAAGCATCAACCTGGAATTCTGTATCCTGTGACATTATCCTTCAAAAATGAAGCAGAAATAAAGACTTTCTGAGAAAAAAAATTTGAGGGAATTTCTTGCCAGTAGACCTGCCTTGCATACAAATTAAAAAAAAGTTCTTCAGAGAAAAAAGAAAATAATATAGGTGAAAAACTCAAATTTACATGAATAAAGGAAGAACAATAAAGAATGAGTAAATGAAGGTAAAATAAAACTTTTATTTTTCTTATTCTTAATTGATCTAACATACAAGTTTGTTCAAAATAATAGCAATAATGTGTATATCTTATGTAGTATCTAGTAATATATATGCTTATGTACATCCTCTGTATGTTTATATGTAACTGAAATGAATGACAATAATGATACAGAGATCTGGAAGTAAATATTAATTATTTTATTATAACATACACTATCCATGAAATGGCATAATGTTATTGAAAGCAGACTTGTATTAGTTGTAAGTGTATAATGCAAACTGTAGGGCAATTCCTTAAAAAGGAAAAAAAAGTATAACATATTCTAAGAAAGAAGAGAAAATGGAATCATACAAAAATGCTCAATTAAACCACAAAAGGCAGAAATAAGTGGAAGACAAATATAGGAACAAAGAGCAAGAGCAACAAATAGAAAACAGTAATGAATATTGATATCATTTTAAATGTCACTGGTCTAAGTGCACCAATGAAAAGGCAGAGATTGCCACAGTGGATTGAAAAACCATACTCCAGCCAACCAGCACATGGACCACTCCAAGAGGGTCAGAAAGTCCATGATCTGCAGGAGGCTCAGGGAGAAGTAAATGGTGAGCAGCTGCAAGTCACTGGCTATAGGTCACTCTAAGGAATTGTAGTTCCTGACCAGCTCCTTGTAGAGCTCCCCCTGGCACTCACTTTGCAGGAACACCTGCAGGAACAACTTGGCCAGCACCAGCTAGATGCCTCCCCATGATCAAGTGGTATGTCAAGTCCTACTAAGTTTGGAGAGGCCATTGTGGGAAAATGAAACAATAAAAGGATGCACAGAAAGAGCATCGATCTAAGCAGGAAAAAGATGACCAAACAAAAGAGTCAAGATGGAGTAATTTCCCCACCCTCATGATGTTGGATGACAGAAGAAGGCTAGGATTTAACACCAGGAGACACTTTATATATAAATTACTAGTTTGTTTTTTTAAATTACACAGTATATTCTATGCTTCAAATTCTGACATTATGAATCATTTTTTAAAAATCTATTTCAAGTGCCAAATTGAAAGAGCCTATTCAGGTATGACTAAGAAGAATATGAAAAGTTTTTAGTATTAACTAATGCAACTGTCAAGATTCAAGAAAATGTAGGCTGCTTTAATAAGACCCCTAACAGCCCTGCTGGACCATAGACATCCTGTTGGGATGGTCACATGCAAGACCCAGTCCTTGTGCCAGTACAGATCAGTCTTATCCTGATGTGTAGTCAGGCTAATTCAGCCTTTGTTAGTTCAGCATACAGAACATCCTTCCCTGACTGGCACAACTCATTCTTATTTCCCTCAATTTATCCTGCTTATTTTCATGATCTCCAAATATTGGAATGTCAAGGATGCAGCATTGAGATATCTGATCTTCTCTTTCTGTACCACTAAGCAGAGGATTTTAGTCACCTTGTCAATCAGATGTTCCATAATTAACCAACTTAAAAGCAATCCTCCCAACAGTCTATATCTATTTTCTTTGTTTTATAGAACCATAATACTTCTTAAAAATTTTTTTAATTTAAATTCTTTATTGTTTAAAGTATTACATAAGTTTCCTTTTTCCCCATTGACCTCTCCCCAGCTGTTCGCACCACCCAGCACATGCCCTCACCCCCTGCTTTCACAGTCTGTGTCCATTGGTTATGCTCATTTGCATGCATACAAGTCCTTTGGTTGACTTCTTACCCCTCCACCCCCACCTGCCTTCCCTCTTAGGTTGGACAGTCTGTTCAGTGCTTATATGACTCTGGCTCTATTTTTGTTTATTAGTTTATGTTGTTCATTATATTCCACAAATGATTGAAATCATGTGATATTTATCTTTCTCTGACTAATTTATTTCGCTTAGCATAATGCTCTCCAGGTCCATCCATGCTGTTGCAAATGGTAAGAGTTCCTTTTTCATAGCAGCATAGTATTCCATTGTGTAGATGTACCACCCTTTTTTAATCCACTCATCTGCTGATGGGCACTTAGGCTGTTTCCAAATCTTAGCTGTTGTAAATTGTGCTGCTATGAACATAGGGGTGCATATATCTTTTCTGACTGGTGTTTCTGATTTCTTGGGATATATTCCTAGAAGTGGGATTACTGGGTCAAATGGGAGTTTCATTTTTAATTTTTTGAGGACACCCATATTGTTTTCTACAGTGGCTGCACCAGTCTGCATTCCCACCAGCAGTGCAGGAGGGTTCCTTTTTCTCCACATCCTCTTCAGCACTTGTTGTTAAATTGTTGATGATAGCCATTCTGACAAGTGTGAGATGGTACCTCATTGTCATTTTTATTTGCATCTCTTGGATGATTAGTGACTTTGAGCATGTTTTCATATGTCTCTTGGCCTTCTGTATGTCCTCTTTAGAAAAGTGTCTATTTAGGTCCTTTGCCCATTTTTTAAAATATATTTTTATTGATTTTAGTGAGGAAGGAAGAGGGAGAGAGAGACAGAAACATCCATGATGAGAGAGAATCATGGATCGGCTGCCTCCTGCAAGTCCCCCACTGGGGATCGAGCCCACATCCCAGGCATGTGCCCTTGACCGGAATGGAACCCAGGACCCTTCAGTTCCCAGGCCAAGGCTTTATCCACTGAGCCAAACTGGCTAGGGCTGCCCATTTTTTCATTGGATTGTTTATCTTCCTTTTGTTAAGCTGTATGAATTCCCCGAAAATTTTGGAGATTAAAGCCTTATTGGAAATAACATTGGTAAATATGTTCTCCCATGCAGTGGGCTTTCTTGTTTTGTTGATGGTTTCTTTTGCTGTGTAGAAGATTTTTATTGTGATGTAGTCCTATTGTTTATTTTCTCCTGAGTTTCCATATGTCCTACGACATATGTCTGATATTTTGCTGCCTATTGATTCTTCTAAGATTTTTATAGTTTCCAGTCTTACGTTTAAAATTGGACAGATACATGCAAAAAAATGAAACTAGACCACCAACTTACACCATGCACAAAAATAAACTTAAAAATATATTTTTATTGATTTCAGAGAGAAAGGGAGAGAGAGAGAGAGAGAGAGGGAGAATCATCAATGATGAGAGTGACACATTGATCTGTTACCTCCTGCATGCCGGGGATCAACTGTGAAAATTCAACTGTGACCTTCTGGTTCATAGATTGATACTCAACCACTGAACCACACTGGCCGGGCTCATAACACTTCTTACCATCTGACATACCAAAGACTAATTTGTTTGTTTATTGCCTATTTACTGCTGCCTATTAGAATATAAGTTCTATGAAAGCAGAAACTGTTTTATCCCACTCCTGAAATATTTAGTAGATGTTCAATAAACATCTGTTGAATAAATAAATTAATGAATATATGCTTGGAAATTATAAAAGCATATCTTGGAAAACATACTCTTGCAGTGGTTCTCAACCTTCCTAATGCCGCGACCCTTTAATACAGCTCCTCATGTTGTGGTGACCTCCTACCATAAAATTATTTTCGTTGCTACTTCATAACTGTAATTGTGCTACTGTTATGAATCGTAATGTAAATACCTGATATGCAGGATGTATTTTCATTGTTCGCGACCCACAGGTTGAGAACCGCTGTGGCCAAATCTTTGCAATCTCAACCATTATTCTCCTGCTGAAATAGCTGTTAAGTGGTGATGGTGAGTATATCTCCTATTTCAACCATACACTGAAAAACAATTGCTGTCAAAAATTTATTTTGGTTTGATGTATTGATTCCTCTTCTGTTAAGGGGGAAAAAAATTCCTAAATTAAAAGTAGCTCCTTTAAGAATTCCCATATTCATATCTAATATCCCCAAGTCATGGCTTTCAAATTCGCCAAAACAGGAGGCCAAGAATTTTACCAGGAGCCCCTTTCCCCAGAATTATTGATTTTATGTGTGGCAGAAGCTCATTTGGCTGACCCCAAGGGCACAGTGAAAAGCTCAGCTTTAATTTCCCTTGCAAGGGCTGACATTTTATATTATTGCCTGTACTCTTTAGCCACTACCATTTTAGTTTTATGCATTTTAATTAGTGCTCTCTTTTTGTTTGTTTGTTTTATTTATTCATTCATTTGTTGACTTACTTTCTCATTTATTTTTTACAGGAGCCCAAAGATGGTTCACTAGAGAGAAAAATTTTAAAGCTAACAGATAATTTCAACCCAAATGAGCCCTCTTACAAAAAAGATTGGTTTGGCTTGGTGCACCCAAGGTACCCTAATTGCTATCAGGAGCTCTAGATTTTATCAATTTGCCTAGTTGAGTCAAGAGAAACTATTGTTATATATCTTTTATTTTTCCAAGCCATGGAATCTAGAAAGGAAAGAAATAAACTCTGTGCAACATGCATTTTTCCTGATTGTGGCAGAATATGTCTCTTTACGACATTCCAGAATATTGATATTCATTTACTCATTTAACAAATATTATCAAGCATTTGCAATGTGTTCAACATTGTGTTAGAAACTGGAGATACAGCCCTAGCCAATTTGGCTCAGTGGTTTTAGTGTTAGCCCACAGACTGAAAGGTCCCAGGTTTGATTCCAGTCAAAGGCACATACCTTGGTTGCAGGCTCAATCCAGGCCCCAGGTCAGGGTTTGTGTGGGAGGCATCCCATCAGTGTGTCTCTCCCATCGATGTTTCACTCTGTCTCTCTCTCTTCCTTCCACTCTTTCTAAAAATCAATGGAAAAATATTCTTGGGTGAGAATTAACAAAAACAAAAAAAGAAATTGGAGATACAAAGAGAAATATGACCCTGCTCAGGAAGAGCCCACAGTGTGACTAGGGCTATTGTCCTGCAGCATTTATTATATTAAAACTAGTTGATGTCCAAATGTCATGGTTCCAGGGTCAGGAGTGATATTCGGATCAAAGTCAGAGAGGAGGTGATATTTTAGCAATATTTTGTCAGGTAAGATTTTAGCAATAATGGAAGTCTGCCTTCTGTCTGTCTGGGGTAGTGGCATCACTGTAGTGGACAATGGAGGGAAAGAAAAGTGCTCAGTTGTTAGAGCATTGGCCCATGCACCGAAGGGTCTCAGGTTCAATTCCGGGTCAAGGGCACTTACCTGGGTTGCAGGTTCCATCCCTGCCCCAGAACTTGTAGGAGGCAATCAATGTGAGAAATGTTTCTCTTTCCACCCCCACCCCCCCACCCACCCACCTCCGTGCCACTCTCACTTAAAAAAATAAAGAAAAAAAATCAATGGGAAAAATATCCTCAGGTGAAGATTAACAAACAAAAAATTTAAAAAATATTTTTAAATGTCCTGGGCAGGACATTTCAGGCCAAAGAAGAACAAGTGAAAAGATAAATATTTGGGGTAAGGACTGAAATCTCATCACATTGCTGGAGAACTAGATAGAAGAAAAACACTTGCCTGGGACTGAAAGCAATGTCTGTATTTCTCAATATCAGCAAGATTACTTGAATTCAAGGGTGCGGTGTGATTGTCCCAAAAATCTGAAGTAACTTTTGGCCTTAATGGTTACTCAGAGATCTCTGAAAAAAGCCTCGGAAACAATATGCAAATGTGGTGTTTCCAACTAAGTATAAACAGCACTGTCTCTGCTGTCAAGGAGTGGGGATTCACATTAGAATCTAACCATTAACCAGGTACTGTTCTGTTGCATATGTCTGAAGATGAGTTGTTCTCTTAGTATTCTCTGTCCTCACCATTAAACACATAATGGGAGAAAGACAGGCAACGAATTTTCCCTCTCTGAGTGCCAGTGCTTCCATACATAAGAACAAGCAGATTAGTCAGTTTAAATCTATAGTTTTCCTTCCTGTCTGTCCAAGAAAACTGATTGTTTCGAGAAACTGACATAAATTCTGACATACACAAAATAAGAAAATTGCTTGTCCTATTATGTATGACTCCAAGTTTAATCCTCTGGGTTAGTCTGGAAAGCAAAATCAAATATTACAAGGGACCTTTAAATTGGGAACAGAGTTAGAAATGAGTACAACACAAACATACTAAAGGGAGGCAATTAAATGCAAACAAACACTATCGCAGTTTCCTCCTAAGGAAATATAATTAGATTGCCAAGTAGATTGCTTTTGGATTATTTGGATTAAGTGTTGCATTCTTGAAAGCTTTAGTGACTTTCTGGCATTTCATTTCCTTGGAAACCGCAACTTTCCACTGTTATAGGTTAAGCAGATTCTTTCATATGCTTTGGGATTTTTTTCCCCATGCTTTTTTTTTGTTTCAGACTGGGAATCACAGCATTTGAAAATAGGACATCCACAAGAGCAAGGATTAAGGTCAAAGTTCTGGCTGACTTGGAAAGTCTGGGCAAGCTGCATCATTATTGCAGCCTCAAAGTATACTCACTGAGCCCACAGATAAAGCAGCATTCATGTTCATAAGGTGACTTTGAGAATTTAATAAGCTATACAGCAACATTGAACAGCACCTGCAACAGTTAACTCAAGACCTTTCTCTTACTCTCATTTTTGCCTGTTTCCAGCCCACGAGACCTTGAGAAATAACCTTTATTTACCATGTTGTTAGCTTCAGACTTGAGTTGAAAGTCACCTCCCAGGAGGAAACACTCCTGAGATTTCACCTGTGTCTGATTAATAAAGTTTCCATTTACAGAAAGAAACTCGGGCATCTAAATAAGAAACCATGCTGCATACACAATTAGAGATGGAAACGAGAGGCTGGGGAGATGCCAGTGCCAAAAATTCGTAAGAAAAAAGAATGGGGGCCTACTGTCTTCCTGTCTGAAGTAGGCAGACTCACCTGAGAGTTAGAGCCTCAATTACAGCATGAACTTGATGGAGTCGAGTTTCACCTATCAAATACGTGGGCAAACAGCTATAGACTGGGTGCAGACATCCTGAAGGAACTGCTCTGATTTAAGCTGGAAGTGTCCTTTCAAAAATTCTGAGACTTCATGGACTGATTTTCACAGCTGGTACACTCCGAGAGACAAAGCAGTCTCTCTTCTGAACAAGTCTGGTCCTTAGCAAAATTATGAACTGGGGAGATTGAGCTTGTATTTCATTTTCACTTTTCTCATAAGTTGGCCCCCATCTCTTTCTCAAGGGTCCAGGTAAGTCTTTCCAACCCAGGCTGAACTGACTGAGGTTTGAACTGACTGGCTCACAGTCCTGAACCTCCAACACTAACTTCCTCTCTGCCTTCTGTTTCTTCCTGCCTATGTTCACTAAATGAACGTAATTAATTGTTTTAATGGAATCATATTAACCTCATTCAATGTGGATATGTAAAACCTGGTGGCATCCTGGCTATTTTATTATACGATTTCTGGAAACTTACCTTAATCTCAACATGGAGTTTTCAAAATTGTGTCAAAATGATCAGTTTAATGGGGGGAGATATTTGGGGTAAGAGGCCTTGTTTTGTTTCTTGCCTCTGATCATGAGAAGGGGGCCTGGGAGCTGTCTGAGGATGGTTCAGAATTGTACCAGACAAATGGACAGCCTGAAGTAGGTGTTTTATACCAGGAGTCAGCAAACTTTGCCTGCAAACAGACAGATAGTAACATTTTCGGCTTTGCAGGCCATCTGGTCTCTGTTGTAACTACCCAACTCGGCTGTTGTAGTGGGACTGTGTCATAGACAACACATAAGTAGAAGTGGCTGTGTTCCAAGAAAACCTGCTTTACATCAATAGGCAGTGGTCAAGATTCGACCCTCAACCTGCACTTTGCTAACCTCTGTTTCATATTACTCAAAGGAAGACACCAATTACCCATCTGCCCCAGGTGGGATCCAACATCCAGACACTTGGAAGAAAACAAAAAAAATAATTCTTTTAAGAAGAAGAGACTTTTGTGTGTTTGTATGTATGGGTATGTGTAAGGCAGTTATATAAATATATATACATATTTCTGTACTCTCATATACACAAATGTACGGTATACATATAGAACTTATAAAACTTTATAAGACTCTTTGTAAATTATAATATTTTAATCTATGGTAGGTTTATGCTGTCAATTTAGCTGAGCCAGAAATATGTTTCCCAGAATTCCTGTCCTTTTATATTTCCATTGACATTTTGCATGAGATTTAGAATAAAGCAAGCTGGGAACAACAACCACTGTTTTACACTCTCAAGGTTGGTGCAGGGACCAGGTGCTATTGCAACCCACATATGTTGCTTCTCATCTGCTGGCTCCATGTTGGTGTGAACCTGTAGCTGAGCCCTCGGCTCCTCTAGATCCTGCCAGACCTCCTCCTTAAATTTCTCCAAGTCCTGGCCAAGTTCATGTGCAACTCTCTGGAGAATGACACCTGCTTCTTCTACAGCCCTTCCCTCACATCAGTGAAGCTAGGGGCCTGGAGGCAGTGAGAGGCAGATGGAGGTTCCAGTCAGTCCTTAAGGTTGCAGGTCACCTTGAGAGTTTCTGTTCGTCCTTCTTCCCACTTTCATCATCTTTCCCTCCTGACTGCCAGCCCTGCTGACTTCAAGCCCAGCTGTAGATGTAACTGCCTTAGAGACTCTTTAACCAGCTCCCAGAATTTCACAAGGTCAAACTCTTATAATCATCTCCCATTCTGCACTGGTCACAGTGATTCTGCCTTTCTGATCAAACTTCGGTATCATCCCAACCTAAGAAATGTCCCATTTTGAGAAAGGAAATCCAAGGATTAACAATGGAAAGTACTATGTTTTTAAATATTATAATAAAAGGGTTACTCATTTCTCCTTTGTGAAGGTCACACTAGTTCATTCAACCCTGAGATTCTGTAAATGCTGGATTCTATAATGATGTTGACCTGTTCACATGACATGGAGTCTGATTTGTTTTTCTTCTCCTCTAGGACCAATGATACACATTAGTGAGGTGGCTGGTGGAAGGCCAGTGTAGCAATCTTTTGCCCCAAAACTAAGCAAAGCCATCTGTCCCTTAGAGGAATTGAATCCACATCATTGACCTCAATTAGCACCAAGCATTAACCAACTGCAGAAATTAAAGCTGCAATTAATCCCATTGTCCTCTCTTTGATTATTCCCAGTTGCAATATTCTATCTATATTTATCTTCTGAAACCCAAAAGTTCATGCTCTTGGGTAAGTTATATTGGAAGGCATGATATCCCATTATTATCACTATTACAACTTGAATGATTGCAGGAAATCATATTATGTTTATAAATATATTTTTATTGATTTCAGAGGAAGGAAGAGGGAGAGAGAGGTAGAAATAGCAATGATGAGAGAGAATCATTGGTTGCCTCTTGCACGCCCCCTACTGGGTATCAAGCCTGAAACCTGAGCATGTGCCCTGACCAGGAATCCAACCATGACCTCCTGGTTTGTAGGTCGACACTCAACCACTGAGCCACACCAGCCAGGCAGAAATCGTATTTTTAACTGCTTCATCTTAATTCATGTCATGCTAGATAAGTGAAGTCACAGACTAGTATCTATTTAGTGAGTGAAAACTTCTCTATTATCTCTCATCTCAGTCCTCCTTCACCTACAATATGCTCCTTCTTGACTCCTTAGAAAGGGAAAGCTTCCGTTCAGTTACATTTTGCTCACGTTCAATGAGTTAATTTTATTGGTTCAGTTGTAATCTTCAGCATAAGATATATTTGTCTCATTCATCTGAGTCACTGGACCAGTTGCATTGTGTTTTATACTTCCTGCTGTCTTAATTTGAACTTTAATAAAATTTAGAAGACAGACGGAACTGCCTTATTGTAAGAAATAATCCTTTCAACTACCTAATTGCTTTCGCTGGGTATAGCAGTTTGTCTCCTAAACTCAGGGCATTGGCTTCAGAGGACTTTCAACAAGTATCCCACATATATGCTTTTGATGGATCAGCTTGTTTGTGTTTGTTTCTACTATCCCATAAAGCAGCCCACATAAGAGCTAAATCTTAATGGACAAAGGTCGCAGGAGAAAGATTGTTTGTTGTTTCTAAAGTTTCTTTTTCCATTTTAGCTCATGTAATGCTATATGTCTCTATTAAAACCAGCAGCGCTTTTAGTTGGAAACCTTTGCGAGGCCCATTTATAGATGTAGACAGATGGGTGCCAGCCTGAAGAGCATGTGGAATGCTGTGGTTGATACGTCAACTAGAGGGATTTTAGAAATGGGCCTTTCGTAGTGTGGTAGGCTAAAAGTGACCCCAAAGTTATCAGGTCTTGATTTGGTCCTAATTCCTGGACCCATAAATGTGACCTTACTTGAAAAAGAATCTTTGGCAGATACAAGGTATAACCTTGTAATTAAATTAAAGATGTTGAAATTAGCTGTGTAGATCCTAAATATAATTACAAGTATACTTAGAGAGGCAGAGAAAGGTTAGACAACAGAAATAATAGAATTTAACAAGATCACAGGATACAAGATCAATATACAGTAATCATATCTATATACTAACAACTCACATGTGGAAAACAAAATTAAACCATAATATCATTTATAATCATGCCAAAGAAAATAAAACCACTTGGAATATACAGAATAAAATAGGTACAGGATCTGTATGCTGGAAAGTATAAAATTATGATAAAAGAAATTAAAGAATACTCTTTAAAATATAGAAAGACATATCATTTTTATGCTTTGGAAGATTCAGTATATAAAATTCACCCAAATTGACTTACAGGCTTAGTGTAATTACTATCAAAATACCAGCAACTTTTTTTTTTGTAGACATAGACAAACTTATTCTAAATTTCTATAGAAAAAAAGACAATTCACAAACTGGGAGAAAATATTTGTAAACCACATACCTGACAAAGGATCAGTATCTAGAACAATCAAGTCAGGAAATGGACAAAAGATATAAAGAGATCTTACAGATAACAAATAAGCCCATGAAACGATATTTAACATCATAACCATGTAAATACATAAATGCGAATTAAAGTAATAGTGAATGTTAATAAAAATTAAAACCACAATGAGATATCACTACACATTTATAAAAATGACTATAATGACTAATACTGATAATACTAAATACAGAGAAACCGAATTACTCACATATTGCTAGTGGGAAAGTCAAGTGGTATAGTCATCCCAGAAAACAGTTTAGCAGTTTCTTAAAATAGTAAATATGCAACTACCCAATGACCCAACAATGACCCAACAATTACATTTCTGGGCATTTCCTCCAGAAAAATGAAAACTTATGTTCACACAAAAACCGGGCCAGGCTGAATCAGCAAGAAGGACCCTGCCACAATAAGAGGCCTGCATTAGGAAGCTTCTTTGCCCTACTGGGCAAGTAATTCATTGGACATGCTGTCTTTAAGCAAACAACCAGAAACAACTTAAATGCCTATATGTACAGGGACTAGTTAAAAATGGAAAACTACTGCCTGGCCAGTGTGGCTCAGGGGTTGAGCATTGACCCATGAATTAAGAGGTCACAGTTAGATTCCAGGTCAGGACATATGCCCAAGTTGTGGGTTCAATCTCCAGTAGGGAGTGTGCAGGAGGCAGCCAACTGATGATTCCTCTCATCATTGTTTCTATCTTTCTCTCCCTCTTTTTTACTCTCTGAAATCAATAATAAAAAAAAAAAACACTTTAAAAAATGGACTACTATACAATGGTTAAAATGACTGAAATAGTTTTATATATCCAAATAAGTTATTCTGCAAAATGTATTAAGTGAAAAAAAAGGTTAAAAACCATTTATATATTATGCTACATATGTATTAAATTATATGACAGATAAATTATATAATTGTGTATGGAGTACGCAAATCTATAGGTCTGCATACATATAAATACATATTTTAAAAAATAGTTCAGGAAGAAGGTACACATTTTTAATGAATTCCTTTATTTTTATAGCAGCTTAGGTTGAATTTTCTTTTACTTCCAATTGAACACATTCTAATGATAAGCTCTGTAAGAATGAATGCTTTAGGGTAAATGAGGAGACATGTTACTCTCTATTTCTCTATGTCCAGAAGTACTAGCATATTTGTTTCTACTAGAACGGCACCATCCAGGAACAGAAGCACATGGTTTTATCTTAATTCACCCTATTAAATGGACTCTGATCCATTTTCTTTCCTAAATGTAAGATACAAGACATTGTTTATATATTTTAATATCTCTTTCTTGTTTTTATTTATTGATTAAGATATTACATATGTGTCCTTATCCCCCCATTGTGCCCCCCACCTCCCACTCATGCCTTCAACCCCTGGTGTCTGTGTCCATTGGTTATGCTTATATGCATGCATACAAATCCATTGGTTGATCTCTCCCCCTTACCCCCACCCTCTCCTACTTTCCCTCTGAGGTTTGATGGTCTGATCGATGCTTATCTGTCTCTGGTTCTATTTTTGTTCATCAGTTTATGTTGTTCATTATATCCCACAAATGAGTAAGATCATGTGATATTTATCTTTCTCTGACTAACTTATTTCGCTTAGCATAATGCTCTCCAGGTCCATCCATGTTGTTGCAAATGGTAGGAGTTCCTTCTTTTTTACAGCAGCATAGTATTCCATTGTGTAGATGTACCACCCTTTTTTAATCCACTCATCTGCTGATGGGCAGTTAGGCTGTGTTCCAAATCTTTGCTATTGTAAATTGTGCTGCTATGAACATAGGGGTGCATATATCCTTTCTGATTGGTGTTTCTGATTTCTTGGGATATATTCCTAGAAGTGGAATCACTTGGTCAAATGGAGTTCCATTTTTAGTTTTTTGAGGAAACTCCATACTGTTCTTCACAGTGGCTGCACCAGTCTGCATTCCCACCAGCAGTTCTGAAACTTAGAAAACTATAAGAAAGGACCAAGTTATACTAGATTTTTTATACTTTAGAGTCTTGCATCTTTACATCAATTTGTGGCCAGCATACAATCAAAATTGTTAACTGGGGGAAACTTTCTCTAATCTGTCATCCTCTATTTTATACTTACTCAGATCATAAACTACTAAGAGGAGGATCTAGACTCCTAAGTTCAGATTTACTAGTAATATATGTTCCATCACACCATATGATCAAATAGCTAATAAAAATGTGCTAAAGTGCCTTCAAAAGATTAGTGTGGAATCCAAGTTCCTGAAAGGTTGATATATTTCAACCACCCTGGCAAATGGTCCAGACAACAATATGTATGAGGAATCTCCATGGTGACGTGTAAAAACAAAAGCTGGGTGTTGTGCAAACATCCATGTAGATATTGTTTAATGGATGAGAACAAATGGCCCTTGTTCTCATTAAAGAGCTTTCTGTGTTGGCTCTAGAGCATGCTCATAAATGTAATTTACTCGTTGGCTGTCTAGGCCTCCTGTCTAATTGTTCCCCAGTCCCTTAGTTGTCTTGAATAAGTAATGTTGACTGGCTAAAAATATCAGGTGACTCAATTAAGCAGCAATATAGAATGCATATTTTTCAGAATAGTCTAGGAAATCTGGATAGTACATCATTTCAAAAAAATAAAAATAAAGATAAAACAGAGTTGTGTCAGGCTTAGAGATAAACTCTTGCTACCAGCATGAGAGAATAATAGAAATTCTAAAATTCATACCCAAAGTATCCAGATGTTATATTTCCTAGATTCTGTGTTTTCATTATGAATAAAGCTCACTGTGATCTTTCAGATCAAGTGCCTTGTGTATGTCCTTGCCATAGCATATGCCCTGGAGATAGAATGACTGGGCTAGAATTCTAGCTCCACTACTGTGACCTTGGATAAGTTACCAAACCTCATCTGTACAGTGTAATTAATAATAGTTTCTATCTCAGGTAGCATTTTATGTCTGGTCTGGCACTCACCTGGTCTGTCTACAATCAACAGGTGCTCAGTAAATGAATATCCACCAGCTGTCAGGCTTCTCTGCTGTGGTCATGTGGAGAAGAGGAAAACATGGTCTTGTAAAGGAATGGAGGAGAAAAAAATGACAAGGTAAATACAATAGAAGAGGTAAGGCCAAGTTCTCGAGGGATTCTGAGTAAAATAAAGTCACAGTCAATCAAAGAGAATTAGAAATTTTGACAGTAGGAAGGTAGAAAGATGGTGTACATATTTTGAGCCCATTGCAAAGTACAGTTTGGTTTAAATAGAGAATGGTAAGAAAGAATGATATACTAGTAAAAGCTAGGCTAGGACTGCATCAAATCACCATAGTGAGGAATTTTGACTTAATTCTGTCAGTAATAAGCAACATGTTAATGTTCTGAGCAAGGTAGTCACATGATTACAATTTGGCTTTAAGAATATTAATTTAACCAAGGTTTATGTACATGTGAATTAGAAAGAAGAAACTGGTAATACCAGTAGGGGTACCGCAGGTAATATTATTGTAGAAATCTCTGGCAGATAGCCAGCAACATTCTGCCTTTGCAAAGCTTACAGTTTTTTGGAGCAGATATATAAAATATAAATAAACAAATAAGTCAGTACTAATACTGTCAGGTCATCTACACTAATAAAAGAGAAACATGGTAATTAGCGTACGACTGCTACCCTTCCCATTTGCTAATCAGCATATCCTTATGCAAATTAACTGTCAGCCAAGATGGCGGCCGGCAGCCAGGCAGCTGGAAGTGAACAGAGGCTTGCTTGCTGCAGTAAAGGAGGACTTCAACGTTCCCCGCCTGCGCTGCCGGCCTCTGAGCTGGCAGTTTGAAACTTTGTAACAAATATAGAAGCTAAACAAAAGCCCGGGATCTCAGAGCTGGAGTTATACATTGTTTCGATTATAGAACG
>NW_005353460.1:461319-475440 GCF_000412655.1 Myotis brandtii
GACCCTGCCTTGAGTGTGACAGGGGGCGGTGCCCCAACCCCCCAATTGGCCCTACCCTGAGCATGACTGAGGGTGGCATTGCAACCTCCCAATCCGCCCTGCTCTGTGCATGACAGGGGGCGGCGCCCCAACTCCCCAATCAGCCCTGCTCTGAGCCCGACCAGGGGCTGTACCTAGGGATTGGGCCTGCCCTCTGCCACCCAGGAGCAGGCCTAAGTCAGCAAGTCGTTATCTCCCGAGTGGTCCCAGACTGCGAGAGGGCACAGGCCGGGCTGAGGGACCCCCCTTTCCCCCCCAAGTGCACAAATTTTTGTGCACCGGGCCTCTAGTCCTATATAATAAAAGGCTAATATGCAAATCGACATAATGGTGGAATAACCAGTCGCTCTGACGCACACTGACCACCAGGAGGCAGACGCTCAATGCAGGAGCTGCCCCCTGGTGGTGTGTGCACTCCCTCAGGGGGTGCACCACTCAGCCAGAAGCTGAGCTCATGGCTAGTGAGCACAGCAGTGGTAGTGGGAGCCTCTCCTGCCTCTGTGGCCTCTCCTGCCTCCGTGGTAGCGCTAAGGATGTCCGACTGTCAGCTTAGGCCTGCTCCCTGCAGGGATATCTCCTGAGGGCTTCTGGACTACGAGAGCGTGCAGGCCGGCCTGAGGGATCCCCCCCATCCCCGAGTGCATGAATTTCGTGCACCAGTCCTCTAGTAGAAAATATTTATGGAGATGGTTAGTTGGTTAACAGTAGAAAAAGCTGAGGGAACTGTCATATCATATTAGAGACAATTTCTCTGGTCTCTGAGGCTGCCACATCCCACATTTTATTCCATTTCTCATACCTCTTTCCTGACCTTCAATAAAGTTTACAGTCAGCCAAGTCTACTTGATGACTCTCAAGTATAAACCTGATGCTAGAGGCTCACAACACCACCTACTATCAAATCATCATCCAGGTGAACATGGCATACACATGGGAAGATAACCATATAAAGTCACACAGTCTGTCTGCAAATGTAGTGGAACAGACCATAAGTTTGATCTAGAACATAATTGCAGGAAAGGATCATTAGTGCACCTTACAACACGTGACAGAGGAGATGCATCGTGGGACTTAGGAATAGCACAAAAACAAGTGTTGATAGGTGGGAATGGACTGAATTCAAATAGAAATTGTAGACAAACTGGTTTTAGGAAGGTGAATCTGGTCTTGATACTGAGCATAGATTTCAGGAGGTGAAACTATGTAAAATGAAATCAACTGGGAGCATTTCACAAGGAAGGTGGTGAGCCTAGATGATGGTGCTGAGGTGGCAAAGTGGAGATGAATACATGACAAGGAAGTTTGTTGTTGTTTTTATCATTGAAATTAGTCACAGACTTGCTTTATCAATGAATCATAGTCATAGAATGTTAGAGTTGTAATTGTCTTTAAATTTTTCCCCATTCATTCTATCATTTTACAGATAAAGAAATTGAGATTCATACTAAGAAGTCATTTTAACTAAAATACACTGTATTTTTACTTAGCTCTTAGAAGAAAATCTTGGGGAAATAGTTTTCTAGGAAAATATAACTGAAAAATGGACTGAAGATCAAAGTAAATATGACTAAACAATAAACTTAGAAGAAACTTAAAATTATGCCAGATAATTACTTTCAGAAAGGTGTTAATTCCAGGTGGCTTTATGGGTAAATTATATCAAGTTGTGGGAGGTTTTTTGTTTGTTTTTTACAGGTAAAGCATCTTTTTTTTTTTAAGGTATTGGTCAACATGAACATATAGGTCTCAGGTATGGGTTTCTACATAAAAGATCTGCATGTTGTACTCTGTGCCCACCACCCAAAGTCAAATCTTCTCCTGTCACCTTATATTAGAACCACCTTCTCCCTGACCCCCTACCCTCTGGCAACCACCACACTGCTGTTTGTGTTCATGAGTTTCAGTTTTATATCCCACATATGAGTGAAATCATATGGTTCTTAGCTTTTTGTCCCTGATTTATTTCACTTAGCATAATATTCTCAAGGCCCATCCATGTTGTTGCTATTTCATCCTTTTTTATGGCTGAGTAGTATTGTGTGTATGTACCACATCTTCTTTATTCAGTCCTCTATTGGTTGTTTCCATGTCTTGGCCATCGTGAATAATGCTGTAGTGATCATAGGGGTGCATATATCTTTGAGAATATATGATTTTGAGGTTTTGGGATATATGGTAGAGGGATTGCTGGGTCATATGGTGGATCTATTTTTAATTCGGGGGCGGGGGGGGGGAATTGACAGACTGCTTTCCATACTTATACCAGTCTTGTTTCCAACACTTATTATTGCTTGCCTTATTGATAATGGCCACTCTAACAGGTGAGAGGTGGTATCTCATTGTAGTTTTGAATTGCATTTACCTAATTGCCAGTGAGGTTGAACATCTTTTCATATATATATATATATTGGCTGTTCATATGTCTTCCTAGGAGAGGTGTATTTTCAGGTCCTCTGCCCACTTTTTGATTGGGTAATTGTTTTGTTTGGTGTTGAGTTTTATGAGTTCTTTATATATTTTGGAAAGTAAACCTTTGTCGGAGCTAATGTTTGCAAATATCATCTCCCAGCTGGTTCTTTTAGAATATATATTATATGAACAATTTTAGAACATAGACAGATTGAAGTTCTGATTCATTAATAAATGTAACATAATGTCAATAAAAAAATCTGACAATGAGCTTTAAAAATATTAAAATCCAATCTTATCATGTATGTAGGTCAAGTTATCCTTGATAAATATGAAATCCAGCCTAGACATTTATTGAAGAATATATCAAAACCAAGTAAGTTTCATTTCAGTAATATAAAAGTGGTTCAACAGCATTTATTAATTTAATTCAAAACAGTATTAGATCAGACTTATAAAAACATAACATCAAACAATAAACTTCTGGAAGATATTTAATTAAAGCAACACTATTTCATATATTGTTTTTTTATTTTTAAATTTAAAAACAACTACCTCCTACATAAAAAAACTAGGAGAAAAAGCTTATTTTTTTAACAATGTAAATATTATTTATTTCAAGCAGGACCATGTACTCCACCATAACAGAAATACTCATATTTTATAACCAAGGAACAAGACAGGGGTATCTATCACTACCATTAATTTGCATTGTTCTGAAAGTTTTAACCAATATTATAATAAAAAGACTAAAATAAACTTTAGGTATTATAAACAAAGTTTTAAAACGTATACTATTATAATAACATTTTCTAATGCCTATATGAAAAACTAAGATAATCAACTGGAAAACCTTTAGAAATTATCAGAACTTAGTAAATTAGAATCTAGTAAATATACAACAAAGTCTTCCTTATATATCTGCAAAGCCAATTAGGAAATAATGGGAAATGACCACATTCATAAAATTTATAGAAATAAACAAATAAATATTATAATAAGTCTAGCAGTAATTATAATAATTGCTGTCATTTATTGAACAGCTATTATTATGTCTGACACTATGATAAGTGCTTTTACATATACCTCATTTAATACTCAATATTCTCTTGTAAGGTAGATGATGTTATTAATTAAATTAAGAAAACTTACATGTTGCCGAAACCGGTTTGGCTCAGTGGATGGAGCGTCGGCCTGCGGACTGAAAGGTCCCAGGTTCGATTCCGGTCGGGGGCGTGTGCTTGGGTTGCGGGCACATCCCCAGTAGGAGATGTGCAGGAGGCAGCTGATCGATGTTTCTAACTCTCTATCTCTCTCCCTTCCTCTCTGTAAAAAATCAATAAAATATATTTTAAAAAAAAAAAGAAAGAAAACTTACATGTTAAGAAATTTGACTTGCTTATTTTTACTTTACTAGTAAGTAAATGTACAGAAATATGAAAATAAACTTAAAACTTTACTGAGTGAACTTTTAAAAAGCCTGAATAAATTGAGTAATATATCTCTGGATGGGAAGATTTAATATCATAAGATATCAGCTTCCCAATATACATAAATATGTTAAATTCTGAAGGTTATTAAAAAGAATAAATAAGGGAGGATAGCTAAAGGTTTGCAGAGGGAAAAATGAAGGAGTCTGAGGAGAAGCCTTAATCATGAATATTTGGATGTATAATATAAACCATCAAAAGCTGTGAAAATGTATTGAATGATTTGGGGAAATATTTATCATACACATTTATGGGAAAAATGAAATGCAATATTTTCTATGAGGTATTATTTTTGACAGTGATTGTCTATTTGCAATACCTCCTCATTCTTGTCCCCTTTTTTTTTCTTACGGCTTCCACAGTTGCTTGAAAGATATGCCTTCTAGATCATTGAGGATGGCATTGTTAATCATATTTTTCTGTTTCCTGGATTAAATAATATTTATAGGTGGGATGACCCAGTTTTAAGTTTGGGTATAGATTTACCTGGATATTTTCTGTAAGCTTAATTGGAGGAATGTGTGTATCCTGTATGCTCATTCAGGATTAAGGAGAGCTGTCTCTAGACAATGTGTTTGTCAGTGAACTTTGTAGACTAGCTTGTCCTGGGTCTTATGGCTAATCATTAAAACTCTTTATACTCTATCATGGTCACACAACTAGACTACATTTCCCAGACTACCTTATCAGGTGTGGTCATGTGACTAAGTCACTTGCTCAAGATGAATGGAGTCTGGAATCCTGAATCATTGCTTAGAGAGAATTGTCCACTGATTAGGGACATCTTATTTGGACTTGAGGCATGTGAGAAACATCCTTCTGTTGTCAAACCATTGGGGTTTGGAAGTTATCTTTAGAGCAGTTTGTTTTTCTGATAGAACTATGACCAGTTCTATAGTCATGCAATAAGATAGAGACTATGTATTCTCACATGACAGCAGCAATGTGCCATAGTAGCAAATACAGAAATTCTCAATTACACCATCAAAGAGTGTCCAGAAAGATCTTGCTCAACTTGTCCACAAGCACAGACAGCCAGACAATTAATTCCTAGCTCCCACTGATCAGGTAACTAAGGTTCCTGTGGACCATGCAGACTAGTTTCTACTTAGGTTTCTGAAGGAAAGAGAAGCAAGCCCAATTTCTTTTAATAAGAAAAAAGCAGGGGTATTTGATAGCCAAACAAAAAGGATACAGTGAAACTAGATGTAACACCTGCAAGTTGTGGTCAAGGTGATGCTCCGACTTCTTGCATGCTTTTTTCCACCCCTGCTATCGAGTTGGCTTTGGGCTCAGATTTTTCTGTTTCTCACTGAATGCAAGGAAGGCCTCTTTTGGCAGTGCAATGTGTGGGACCTGGTCCCAAATTAGAATTCTGGGTCATAAAATATTCTAGGTTTTTTATGTTATGAGGTGTTTTTTTTTTTTATGTTTGGGACACTGTAGTAAGTATCTTGTATGCATTATCACATTCAATTCTAAAATCTATCCTTTGACATAACCCTACTATTACTCCTATTTTACAACTGAGGGTACATTAAGCTCATTGTTGGTTGTCAGTTTCTCAACTAGGGAGAAAAATAACAGAACTAGGGAAGAAAAGTTAATATTCTCTTGGTTGGGCTGGAAAACATCTCAGTGAACAAGAGATAGTGAAATAGAGAGGGGAGAAAGGTTTTAGCATAGATAAAGGAGGCCTTCCTTATAACAGACTTAAGGTTGCTTTATGTTATCACTGTTGTTAATTTTTAAACTTTAGTGTGCTTTGCTGGCCCCTTTCCCTGGTTATAAGGAATCCACTTACTCACTGGGAGAAAGGGCCTTTGTGGACAGAAGGGAAAATTCAACCAATCCAAAGGCCTACAATTCATTTTATGCCATTCAAATAATAGATGAGCATATTAAACAGGACAGCTAGTAAGTTTGCCCTCTTATGTGAGTGCAATTCCCTTTTCAGGAAGACAACTGTAGGACAAATTAACATGCCTGCCTACTAGCTTATAGCTCATGACCCCAAGTATTCTTCTCTGAAGGCACAGCAGGATTAAATTCAGCTGCCTTCTATCTTCATTCCTCTTCTTTGATGTACAGGGAGATGAATGAAATACATGAGCAACTAGCGGCTCCAGTCTGCACCAGGGCTCCTCCTGTCTCCACTCCACCCCATAGTTTACGTGCTGAAATGATAACTCCCAAACTCAGCGCTCTACCAACAGCTCCTTCTAATTTGTGTCTTCTTATTCTAGAAAATATACTGGGATTGCCTCAAAATTTTCTGTTGTTGCAGACCTTGGGTCTCTTGTTCAAAATGTGGAGGAGGAACAAGGTGCTGCCTTATGCTCTGTAGGAAAGAAAGAGTGCTCTCCTTCATGGTATCAGCATCTGTCACCAATCATAAATCTTTTTTTGTCACCATAGACCACTCAAACATTGGAAATTACATATTGTTACAGTAATTGATTTGGTGTGTGCACATACTGGTGTGTACTCATACATGTATGTATGTCATAACTTACCTTTTTATTCTCTCCTAATTTTCATAAGAATTCCGAGGGAGTTAAGAAATTTAACACTTTATTTTGAAAGGGGACATAAAATCCATGATATTTTTAAACATAAACTATAAATTTTAAGACTTATGATGTTCCCTATTTGATGTTCTTGTCTCTTGGACTGCAGTTCTTAAATCCTATTTAAAATAAGAAAATGGTAAACCATTGCTCAAAGACATGCTTTTCCTGCCTCAAATAATCTGGCCTCCTATAGAAAACACTGTGAAAAGCTCCAGACACCTGGGTCCTAATGGATAACTTCACATTTGATGACAGGGAAGCATTCTCCTGAAAGACTCAGGAACTCCCTTCCAGGGATGGGGTGAATTGAGGTTAATGTACATTTCTGAACCTATTCTCTGCATTCTGTGTGCTGACACAACTGAGTTTCTAAGAGACAACCAAAATAATATAGTAAAGCACAACTTTAATGCTATTACAAGCCAGGAAAAGCCATGATTAATTACCACTAAAGCTGAAGGGAGAAAAGGAGGACTCCAGGAATCAGTTTAATTAATCACTAGGTTTAGAATTAATAAAATCCCTCTACACTTGGTAAGAAAGAATTGACAGAGAATAAATGGTGTTTGCTATTCAGGAAATTGACACAAGCTCTTAATCCGGAGAACAGCTCAGGAATCTTTGTATGCTCATTTGCTTTGATTTTGCTTTATTTTTAAAAAGTAAACAAAATTGACACTGTTCCTCTGTTTCTGGTAAAATAGATAGCAATGCAGCCTGGGGTTTTCAAATAGGCTTTACAAAGAGGTGGCTATCTCATTTCTATTGTGTGCAACTTCCAGGGTGTGTGTGTGCTGGCCCTCTTGATGCAGAGACACGCTGCATCTAGACTGTGGGTAAAGATAGAATTTTGTATGTATGCAGTGCATTTGATCAATGGACATAACCAACCCCAAGCTGCATGTTTCAGTTTGAATGATACACTCTCTCAGCTGGCACCCTAACCAGCCAATTGAAAACTCTCTTCTTTAACATGAGATGGTAGAAATGACCCAAGAGATCAACTTTAAGTTTATTAGAGAAATGATGACATATATTTGAGACAGCTTTTATGTCTCTAAAGTGGATTGAATCAAAGTGAGAGCCCTGGCATGGAAAGCTGGATGGGCATAGCTCCAGCTGAACAGAGCACAGGCTGCCCCATGCACTGCCCTACTTGCCTTCCCAGTGAAGCCTCTTGACCTTGTGCCCGGGGAAGAATACCATCACTGGGCACCACTGCGGCAGTAACTAATGATTGATTACAGCTTTCCAATGATCATGGTGTCTTCATGTATTATCCCATTTGACTTTTTGACTTTTCATAATAACCCCCTGAGATTCTACAGCTAGGAGTGGGTAGGGTCAGAATTTGAATTCAGGCTTACCTGACGCTAGACAAAATCACTGAAAGAAAAAAGAAATCTTTATTTTATAGAGCCATTTATGATATGGCTGTCACCAGTAGTTCAAAGTATAAATATAAAAATAAATATAATTGATAATATTTACAATCAACAGTGGGTCATTATCTCTCTTATCTGAGTGAAACCTGGAGTGCGGGAGTGGATCTCCCCCTTGAGGGTTCTTGCCTCACGAAGTTTGAAGAGTAAAATTCTTGGACTAAAAGGACTTGTTAGTAAAAGGGTGGAAATTTATTGGAAGCAAATACAAACTCCTATGTAGAGAGGTGGTTCCCAAGGGAGTAACCCATTAAGCTCTTTTTTGCTAAGGTTTGTAAAGGCTGTAGTTCTTTGTCCCTCCATGCTCTCCTCTAATTGGACCCCTTCCCCATTTTATGACTCGGTGCTTTTCTAATTGGCCACTCTTTTTGCAGCATATCAGCTTCAAAGTCCAAAACCCACATGGTGCCCCTCCTCTCCCCTTATCTTGCAACATTCCTTTATCTCCTGTGAACATATGTTTCCCTTCTTCCAGCATTTGTCAACATTTCTCTATCTGTGAAAATGTTTCCTTTTTCTCCATACTCTGATTTTTCCTTATCCTCTGTGAATGTATGTCTTACTCTCCCCTTATCCTGTGGCACTTTTCTATTCTCTGTAAATGTATGCCTTCTGGCAGCTCCAAGCCCTTACCTATGCATTCCTCCCCCATGGACCCTCTTTATTCCTAAGACTCTTTAAACCTGCCTATTTTATCCCTAACATTCCTTTCATGAGGTCCCCTAATATACAACATTGACACTAGTATCATTAATGCAAACCTCCCTTTTCCTAAGTCTTCCATCAAAAACTAAAATCGTCAATCCATATTTGCTAAGGAAACATCTTTAGAGTTTCACATTCCAGAATGAAAATCTGACCCATCACCTCACTGCAGATATCATTCAGGTTATCAAACTATGAAAGGAACATAAATACTTTCAGCATGAAGACTATGAATGAGCATTATTTTGTGGTGGAAGTCCTTAAGCAAAACACTCAGGATTACAGAATATTTCTAAGCTGAAACAGAAGTGAATTCAAAGGAGAAGAGAATTTTATATATAGGTTTGTTTCTAATGTCAGCTCATAAAGCAAAAATCACATACGTTTAAAACTACCTGTAAAAAACTCTTAGAACAATGGCATGTTAAAAATTATGCCATCTCACAAGTTCGGTACCCCATCATTTGATAAGACAGCTCTTTCTTCATTAGAGCACAGATGGAGGAGTTGGCCTAAGCTTGGAACTATCTTGTCTAAGAAGTGTATACCTCTAAACACTCGAATGCCACTGAATGTGACTAAACACTCATTTCCTGTCCTTAACCCTGAAGCAAATGCTTATCAGGTTATTTTAGCTTGACTACTTAAATTCTCTTTTCCCCTGTCATTTCCATGCCTTCTCTTTTTTTCTTAGCTTTCTATCTCTCTTTGCCAAATATGTTTAATTGAATTCATTAAAATTAAAAGTTCATATGACAACACAATTAAAAATGGGCCAAAGATTTTATCAGATACTTCACCAAAGAAGACATACAGATGGCAAATTAGCACATGAAAAGGTGCTCCACATCATATGTCATTAGGTAAATTAAAATTAAAACAACCATGAAACAGCCACTGCACACCTGTTAGAATGACCAAAATCCAAAACACTGACAACACTAAATGCTGGTGAGAGTGTGGAGCAAAAGGAACTCTCATTTATTGCTGGTTGGACGCAAAATGGTATTTACACTTTGGAAGTCAGTTTGGCAGTTTCTTACAAAACTAAACATGCTCTTACAAAACTAAAAATGCAGGCTAGCATTTGCACTCCTTGGTATTGTGCCAAAGGAGTTGAGAACTTATGTCTACACAAAAACTTGCACATGTATGTTTATAGTGGCTTTATTCGTAATTGTCAAAACTTAGAAGCAACCAGGATCTCCTTCAGTGGGTGAATGAATAAAGAAACTGGGGTACTTCTTCTGGATAATGGGATCTTATTCATCACTAACAAAAAAAAGAGCTATCAGGGCATGAAAAGTCATGCAGGAACCTATTAAAAGTGCATATTAAAAAGAAGTCAGTCTGCAAAGGCTACATATTGTGTGATTCCAACTATTCTAGAAAAGGCAAAACATGGAGACTGTAATGCAAGAGATGGTTTGGAGGTAGGTGAGATGACTAGGGGGCACAGGGAGAATTTTTAGAACACTGAAACTACTCAGTATGGCACTACAGTTATAGGTACATGTAATTATATTTTGTCCAAACTTACAGTGTGCAATGCCAAGAGTGAACCCTAATGCGAACTATGGACTTGAGGTGATCATGATATGTTGTTGTATGTTTATCATTTTTAACAAATGCATCACTCTAGTGAGAAATGTTGATAATGGGAAAGACTATGCGTGAATTGGGACAAGAGCCATATAGGAAATTCTGTGGCTTTTGCTCAATTTTCCTGTGAACCAAAACTGCTCAAAAAAATAGAGGCTATTTTTTTAAAGTGCATATAAAGTAAGTTCACTTTACCTTATTGATTCCTGCCTACACAAGCATGAAACTGACTGGTGGCTCACTAAAGCCTGGATTTGGCAAATGAACAGATTATATTGGAAAGATTAAGTGAGGGTTTGCTCCTGTGCCTTCTACTAAATTAGAGAACAGTTTCACCATCTTACCATTTGAGCCAGAATCATTTAGAAATAATGATGATCATAAACTGAAGAAGCTGATGAAAAACAATTAATAATAGGATGAAAAAGAAGATGAAGAATGAGAAGAGAAAGAAGGAGGATGAGGAGGAGGAAGAGAAGAAAAAAAGAAAGAGGAAGAGGAGAGAGATGGGTAAGATGAGAGTGAGGCAAGGGGAATGAGGAGTTAATAATCTAATGTTTACAGAACACTTATCATATGCCAACAGTATGCTAATTGTTCTTCTTGGATTGTAGGAGATCTTACAACAACATATGGAGTAGGTATAGTTTTTATCACCCCAATTTAAAAATGAGGAAACTTGCCTGAGCTAGTATGTGATATAGCCAGTATTTAAACCCAGACAGTCTGATGCTAGAGCCTGTGCACTTAACAATTATCATAGCATGTATCTGAGTCATCTCTAATTCTCTCCTCTCCACCACCTTAGTTTCTGACAGTTATCAAGTCATGAAAATTCTGCCTTCTGAAACTCAGTTGCTCCTGCCGCATCCCCACTAGCACTGCTAAATTCAGTCTTTCACTTGGTTTTTAACAATTGATATCTGCCTAACTAGCTTTTTCCCCCTAGTCTTTCCCAGTCTGCATAACTAACTTCTCTCCTTTTTCTAGTCTTCATCTCTTCAACCCATTCTTCCCAGTGCTGTCAGAGTGATATTAATGGAAAAAATCTCTCTCCATTACTCCCCATATTAAACCTGTTCTGCAAGTCCCCATCACTGCAGAAATATAGTAAAATTCTTTAATGTGGCATATAGCTTTAATGTGGCATATAGACCCTTCTGTGATATTGCTTTGGTCTATTCTTTTCACCTCATCCTCTTTCATATCCCCACAGCCACTCCTAGATCAGTTATATCAAACAGTTCTCCTTCTATCGTTGTTCTGTTCCTTCTGCTCAGAATATCTTCCTATCACCCATTTCCAGATTTTTCTCTTCCTAGAAAAACTCTTAACCATATTTCAGATCTCACTTTGAATGGTCACCTCTATTGTAATATTATTCCTGGCCCCACCAAGTGAGGCAGGCCCTTTCTTCCTATTTTCTCATAGTCGATATGCCTACCCCAAGAACAGTGATTAACCTCCTGAATGATGATTGTCTTAGTGGAGGCCTGTGATTATGTAACATCCAGAGCCCCTACAATCAGTCCCCACCTGTATTTATAGATTTATCTCACCACACGTAACTGTCATATTCTACCAAATCACATCCTCCATATGCCTCATGACTTACTGCTTCTGTGTAATTAATTGGTCCAGCCATTACTTCTATCTGGATAGACCACCCCCACAACTTCCACCACCAAAACCATTCCTACATTTTAAGGCCCAGCCCTATTATCACCACCTCCTCAAAACTTTTGCCACCCAGACATGGTCTCTTCTTGGAACTGACATAAAATTCTCTGAGCTTTGGCTTCATTTCCCTGTCACTTTATCATACTCTGTTTCATATCAAGCTTCTCTGTATCCATGTCTTTGTTCCCCTATTCTAAATCAGTCCTTTGAGTATTTTATTAGAAATCAACTCTTACTCATCTTTCTTTCACCTTCATATCAAATATACTCATCCTTACTTTCCTCCTGCTGCAAGCACAGCCAGGTGTGATGAATGAATGAGTAAATGTTAGTGTCTAACCATGTTGATCATACCACTGTCATCCTCATAATTCCCCTTTGCAAAAGGGAGGGTTTGTGGCAGCAACAGTGGACTAAGAAATACTAATACTAGAAAATTGATGAAGAGTGTTATTTGACTTAATGCTTCTGGGTATAGTTTATATAAAGACATAGTTCTGTCTGATCTGAATGTGTTGAACTGGGAGTTGATAAAATGCTTACTGGAGAAGGACAATCATCATAGCTATATACACTGTTTACTAGGGTCTGTGCCAAGCATTTTGTGTGCATGTGCTGATCATTCATAGCAACCTAATAAAGTAATATCATTACTAATTTTACACTGGAGAAAAGTGACTTGTGGAGAGGTCATGTAACTTATCTAAGATTATAGAGCTAAGTGGCAGATCCAGGAGTAAAATTCATTTCTATCTGACTAGAGTGCAAACCCTTACCCATGATGCTCCTTTCTGTAGAAGCTTTTCTGTGTGACATCAGAATTCATTTAACTTATCATGGTAGAAGAAGGGTAATGTCCCATTCTCTAGAGATTTATTAAAAGCAAAGTTTCTCAACTGTAGCACGATTGACATTTTTGGCTGCATAGTTATTTTTTGGGGTGGGAGTCTGTCTTATGCATTAAAGGATATTTTTGCAGCATTTTAGTCTCTATTTGCTATATATCAGAAATACTCCTGCATTTACCCCATACCCCCATTTTTGGCAACCAAAATGTTTTCAGACATTGTCAAATCATCCTTGCTGACAATCACTTGATGTAAAGGAAGAAAAAGCCACCTTGTTAGGATAGCATGTCCCAATCACAATTCAAGAAAAATGCTATCCTATATAATAAAAGGCTAATATGCAAATAGACCGAACGGCGGGACAACTGAAAAACCGGTTGCTATGACGTGCGCTTTCCACCGGGGGGCATACACGGAACATGGTGGATGTCAGCTGGGGCCAGATGGTGAAGCAAGTGAGCAGGGGCACTAGACCAAGGCGGGGCGCCAGTTGCTGTCATCAGAGCAAGTCTCTGGTAGTTACTGAAAATTCTTTGCTCCCGTGCACTGCTGTCCCACCCAGTGCTCACATCTGCTGCCAGCACTGGCCCTGCTTGCACCCGCTGCCAGCGCCAGAGCCACTGCACACACACACTGCCGGTGCCTAGTACCAATTGCTCAGCGCCGTCAGCGGGTGTAAGCGGCGGTTGCTGGCCCCGATCACCCCTCAGGGCTTCTCCACCTCCCCCTGCTCCTGGGGGGTAATTGGGGCAGCAGCTGCCACTCGCACCCACTAACAGCACCGACCCCACTCGCATCCATTGCTGGCACCAGCCCCAATCGCTCCATGCCTTCAGCGGGTGTGAGCAGGGCCAGTGTGTTAGTGCGTGGTAGCGGCAGTGGTGGGAGTGGGGCTGCCAGCAGACATGGTGGGGGGGGGGGCGCAGTGGGAGGGGCTGGGCAGGGACGCGGAGGATGGGCCGACACCCGCCCCTGTGCCCACTGCAGCCTCACAGCCCACAGTTCCTTTCAAGGTGCATGAATTCACTGGGCCCTAGTATAGAATAATAGTGCAGTGCAAGAGGTGGAACTTAAACTAGAATAGTCAATCTCAACAGGGTGGTCATCAGAGCATAATTTCTTAAGGTGTTTTAACATTCACGAACTTCCAAGCAAAGTGTTTCAGAACCTTGGACAGCGGTTAGGACGCATGAGGCAGTACCATAAATCTTCCCTCAAGAGATAACTGAGGAGATATCTGTAATACTAAGGAGATATCTAATAATACACACACACACACACACACACACACACACACACACACACACACATGCTAGAGGCCCGGGGCAAAAAA
>NW_005353460.1:475463-514918 GCF_000412655.1 Myotis brandtii
GCCCGGCCTGTGCCCTCTCGCAGTCTGGGACCCCTCGGGGGATGTCCACCTGCTGGCTTAGGCCCGCTCCCTCTGGCAGCCCAGGAACCCTCGGGGGATGTCCACTTGCCAGCGGGGAGCAGACCTAAGCTGCAGTTGGACATCCTTAGCACTGCTGAGGAGGCGGGAGAGGCTCCCACCACCACCGCTGTACTGGCAGCCGGCAGCCTGGCTTGTGGCTGAGCAGAGCTCCCCCTGTGGGAGCACACTGACCACCACGGGGAAGCTCCTGCATTGAGCATCTGCCCCCTGGTGGTCAGTGTGTGTCATAGTGACCAGTCATTCCCAGTCATTCTGCTGTTAGGTTCAATTTGCATATTACCCTTTTATTATATAGGATATATATTTAAAAAGAGATAACTGAGGACCACAGGCGTTCCTAGGACATTTTGACTATGTGGAGCCAACTTCCAATATTTTCACCCTAATAAAATCCAGTGAAAATTGTCATTGAGAGGGCTCTTTCAGAGGAATAGCTAGAAAGGAGCACTTGGACTGGAAATATGAGGAAAAGGAGGGAGTCCACCTCAAATTTTCCACGGTGACAGAGCCAGGTATTTTAATGAATTGCTCACATGTGAATTTCATTTTTTTTGAAAATTAATAGTAGGGGAGGTCTCTTACAAACCTTTTGCCAGCCATCATTGGAAGGAATGAAGGCATAGTTCTTGGATTTGGATAATTCTGCTACAGTATCCAATAAAAGATTACAACTAGCTAAAGTCTGAACAAAGGACAAATTAACTGAATTTGATGAGGGATCTTTGCATTTTTAAAAGTAACAAAGTCGAAAATTCAATATTTTTTTTAAAGCTCTGATGGTATAAACACAAGCAGTGGTTTTAGAATTCTTTGGTTGGAGTTGGATGTGTTGAGGGCACTCTTTCTGGCACCTCATATTTTACCTTGTGCCATCATTCAGGTCTTCCCATTTACTAGATGAGATTTCATTATTAAAATGTAACCCTTAAACTGACCCAAGTTTCAATCAACCAACACAAGGGAACCATGAATAGCACTCTATGTATAACTTGCTATGAAAAGTAAGTATGAGGAAAGGCAGCCCTGTGTCTCATGTTAAGTTCTTAGTCACATTTTTAAAGAATGTTGTTGTTGAAACTCACTGTTGTAATGAGGACATTTTGAAAATGATGTGGCTTCTCCACTTACCAGCTCTGTAACTTGGGACATTGTCGCTCAATTTCTTTGAACCTGTTTTCTCTTCTTTAAGATGAGGATAACAATACCTATTTGAAGAGTTGCTGACGGGTAATGTGATTCATTTTGTCCTCCTTTTCCTTCTGGGTTTCCCCATGCTTGCCAGAAAGGGTGTAAACTATTTAAGGACATAATATGTGCTATTATTCCAGTACAAGGTGATTTCTCTCTCTTTCTATTTATTTGTGGCTGCATTCATTCCCCCAGTAGATTGATTTTCTTGCTGCCAGCCAGCAGTTACATACACAAAGAAGTCCTGAATACTCGGCTCTATTCACTTTGGGCAGCTCTTTCATGCACTCTCTGCTGCATAAATATCTGTTATTTTCTATTATTTATGCTGCTGTAATTTCTATAAAAATTCCACATAACTTATACTTGGTCAAAACAGGAATACCTTTCAAATTTCATCTGCTGACATGCCTTGGCATCCTCAGAGAAGCTGGGAGGCAATGGACTGAGCCATCCACAAAGGACTCCACAGCCCCTCATCTTCATTCTTTCATTTTCTGCCTGACTGTCCAAGGTTCTATAGAGTAACAGCCAGATAGATAGAACAAAGTAGGCAAATATAGTAAGAAAATTAATTACCAAGATGATATTTTTGAGACTAAGATGCCATTTACGTGGTGTTCAACTGAATTTCATGGGGATAGCCATTATCTTTAAAATCGGTGATTTTTTTCTGTCCTGGAATATGTACTGACAATAAGTAGAATTTCTTAGTAATTATCCAAGAGAAGGCTGTGGGAAAAATTCAGAACAAGAAAGCTGATAGTCTCTTTCAAATAACCCATGAGTTAGGGGATGATTTTAAACATGAGCTCCCTGGACCCATAGGGTTCTTTTCTTTAGAAGTGCCTAAAGAGGGGCCACCTCAGAAAACTAGGAAAAGGACCTGAGTTAGGGGCTCCAAGCCCTCCATTCCTACTTAGAACAGTTCAGAGTTAATCTATTTTAGTATATTGAAATCATTCATGATTTTTTTTAGAAAACAGTTATATTACTGAAAAGGCATTTGAACACATTTGAAGTGGTGCCTTTGGGGTTTTGTCTGGAAACCTCCAAACCCTAGACTAGATAAATTTCCGTTTGTTTGTTTTTTTAAACCAATGGCTTAAATAGATACAATAATGCAAAGGATGTTCGGGAGGAAAAATGAAAGTGGTCAGAACTTGCAAGTGCTCCTGAACCAGGAAACTTGTGAAAACCACCAATTGCTTTGTCTTTTTACAAATGCAACTTCTCAAAAACATTGCATTTCTCACTATCTTCACTTTCTTCCCTCTCATTCACAGTTTAATCCACAATTTACCTGACTTCCATCCTCATTGTTCCACTAAAAACAAAGTATTCCTTGTAATTAAATGAAATGAACATCCCTTGGCTCTTATCGCACTTGATATCTCAGCAGCATTTGATACTGATGGCCACTCCTTCTTGAAACCATGCAGATCCCTTAGACTTCATGGCCTTAAATTGTTCTGGTTGTTCTCTGCCCTGCATCTGTCTTTCTTGCGGATTCTTTCTTCTTCTCCCATCCCATCAATTCTCTCCTAGGTTCTCTTATCTCAGTGTTCTGTCTTCTTTAGTGAACTCACTCCTATGATTTCACTTACATCTAACTGCTAATGACTTTTAAATGTTTCTTCTAACTCTGAGCTACAGACCCACAAATCTTCATTAGTATTTCCCAATGGCACCTTAATTTCGAAGTGTCCAAAGTCTACTCATAATCTTTCCTATTACCTGGTCCTACATGTCTTAGTACAATCATCACAACCATCATCTGCGTAGCTGCCCAAGCCAGAAACCTGAGCATCATTTCTTTTTTTTTCTTTTTCATTTTTATCCTCACCTGAGGATATTTTTTCCATTGATTTTTTTGGACAGAGTGGAAGGGAGTTGGAGAGACAGAGAGAGAGAAACATCGATGTGAGAAAGACACATCAATTGGTTGCCTCCCTCATGTGCCCTGACCAGGGGCCGAGGATTGAGCCTACAGTCGAAGTATGTGCCCTTGACCAGAATTGAATCTGGTATCCTTAAGTCTGAGGACTGATGGTCTGTCCACCTGAATCTTGATAAATTTTTGCCCCATGTGCTCCTATAGCATCCTTTCTTTTGAAACAAACTGGCTAGGGCATGAGCATCATTCTTTTTAAAAAATATTTTTTGATTGATTTCAGAGAGGGAGAGAGAGATAGAAACATCAATGATGACAGAGAACCATTGATGGGCTGCCTCTTGCATGCCCCACACTGGGGATTGAGCCCGCAACCTGGGGATATGCCCCGACTGGGAATCAAACCCTGACCTCCTGGTTCATAGGTCAAAGCTCAACCACTGAGCCATGCCAGCTGGGCCTGAGCATCATCTTGACTCCAGAATCCTTAACTTTCCCTTTCCTCTCCTCCTCCTCATGGGAACACCATTTTGATTCATAAGTATTTTTCAAATTATTTTTCAGAATAATAGCAGTGACCTCCTAGCTGGTTTCCCAGCCTTCTTCAAAAAATTCTTCATATTTCAGGCAAATTGATCTTTCAAACATGAAAATTTAGGTAGACCAATGCTTTATACCCTTCAATTGTTTCTCACTTTTCCTCAGTAATTTTAAACTACTTTAAATTGGCTCATGGAACAGTGTATAAGATTATTTCATCTTGGCTCCAAAGTGTCATCTCTTGGTATTTTTCAAAGTCTGAATTTATGCATATTCCTTATTCTATGGCATTTCCATATGCTACTCTTGTCTTTAGCTTGAATGGTTTTGTCCCATATTTTTACTTACCTAACCATGACTTTGTCTTCAAATCTCAGTGTACACATTACTTCCTGCAGGAAGTGTTTACTAATTATCTGAATCTTGATAAATTTTCGCCCCATGTGCTCCTATAGCGTCCTTTCTTTTGTATATGAACACTTATCCCATTGTTTTTGCCATAGTCTGTTAACTTTTTCTATCTTCCATCTGGACTCTAAGCTTGAAGGTGACAGACACCTGTTATATCCCTAGCTCTTAGCAGTATACTTAGCATTCAGTGAAGAACTCCCAATGAATGAAAAATGAATGGCCTCAAGAGAATAAAAGAAAAAATTCCTTAGATTAGAAACTCAAGATTGATGGTATTTGAGGTATATAAAAATAAGGAACTAAAAATAAGCAAACAGTGAAAATTTGGTTGCAGTATGAAAGGGGTCACTAACATGATTTGAAGTATGAGTTCTGTAAGTCAAAATATGCAGGATTTAAGAAGTTCAGGAATTGACCACAAAGATGTGAAACTAGGCTAGATTTTTTTAACTGGACATCTGGGACTGACATAGAATAAATGTTGGAGAGGGAAAGCCTAAAAAGTAACAGAGACTCCCAAATATAAGTCCTAAGCTTTTGTTGGGGACCCTGCTCAATCAATAAAAGCCTCCCATAATCAAGGGTACACTCGGTCCTAAGTAATTCAGAAATGAGTAAGCCATGTTTCTTGGTTTAACAAGTTCACAACATCAAGAGAAAACTGCCACCACCAACAACAAGAAATAATGGCACTGAATTTGTAAGCACAACAGCTAGGAATGAAGAAAATACTACAATTGCATGCAGAAGGGGATCACTAACTCTATGTTCAGACTTCCTAGAAATGATGGCAATTTTACTAAGCCATTAGAAACAGATGATTAAGATTTATTCTGACAGATAGAGGTAGGGAAACTAGGAAATTCTGGACAGAGAAAGGAGCAATCACAAAGCAAGAATCATAAGGAAAATCATGACACATTGAGGAATGGCAAGCTGATCCATGAAACCAATCATAAAGTTCATGTAGGGTTATAGAGGGTGATGAGGCTGAAATGCCAGTGGAACTCATTCCATAAACCCCCTGCTAAGGTGACTAAAGGCATTGAATAGACAAGTTTTTTGGTGGACATTGGTAACATAGTCAGAATTAACTTTTAGAAAATCGCCTCAAATGATTGGTAGGTAGAGGGACTGGAAGAGGCAGAACTTAGTTGCGTGCTAAGGCAATAATCCAGGGAACTTTGGGTAAATTTAAACATCAACAGCTCATTCACGGAGCTGATGGAATGTGTGTGTCATGGTGGGAGGTGGCTAGTGTGAGATGGGTGAAACATTGAAGGAGAGCAGATGAGATACAGTCTGTACTTCTCCAAATCTGGATGTCTAACAAGTGGTACTTTACTAGTCTTATTCCTCCACGTGGTTTGAAAAGGTTAGATTCCTGAATTATTTTCATGAGGTGAAGGGAAACTCGGAGAAAAGATAATGAGGCGTATCACAGAAAATATAACAGGGTATTTTCTATTTTTTAAAAGGACTTCATGCTATCTAAGCAAATCCATCTGCCAGGTTTCTCTTTTTTTCTTCAGTGCTAGGGCAGTATTTTTCCTCAACATATACATGAAATTTTAAAATCCCAGGTATATTCAGAATCCAAAGATCAATGCATTTGTTAAAATATCAATATAACAAGAACAGCTGGCTTGTTCCCATCCCTAAAAAAATAAAAATGTCTTTCTGCATGTTCCTGGCAGATCTGTCATCTCTTCCTGAAGCCAAATGACAAGTGAGTTATACAATGGGGCTTTAAAAGGTTCTAACCATATTGAACAGCAGATGCTCTGAAACTATTATTCAGAGAGTCTGCCCGGGCCCCCTATTGCACTATGATTCCCTTGAAGCAATTTATGACCTATTCTCTCTTTGCATCAGTTATATTATGACTACATTAATCCAAAAGATACATTAACCTCACCTCTAATTTCTTTGAATTCTCACTGTCTACCGTGTGCGCACGTACACACACACACACACACACACACACACACACACACATGCATGCATTACATCTCACCACCATATGCCCTTTCATATATTGTCTAAAGCAGGATTACTTCAGAAGTGTATTAGTACCAAAACGACCAGTTTGATATATACTGAACTTTTACCTAATTAACTAGTTCTGGTCCTTTCTGCTTTTGTTCCACCATAAATCCTCCAGCAGCTTTCACTTTGGAGGATAATGATCTTTTTCTTATTTCTATTTCATCTCATTTCCCAATCAATCTAGCCTTAAAATTAACCTGGGTTAGCACTTCATACGATGCTTGCCCTATATGAAATTCTATAGATCGTCCTCAGATCCATCCATTAGAGGTACTCATTATTATGCTACTTTCAATGAAATCTTATCTTTGACATATTGAGACTACAAAATACTTAGCATTTATAGATCTTGTTGAATTTATGACTATTACCTACACAGCAGCAAATCATGAAAATTAAAGTTGGAAAAGTCTTGTTAGGACTGAGAGCCTATCCCCAGAGGCTATCTAGAATGTTACTTGTAATTTAACATTTATTAAGCCCCCAAAATGCATTAGGCTCCTTACAGAACAAAGAGCTTGACAAAGTCGGAGCCTAAGTTATTTATAGGATTGCACCATCACCCTGCCCGTTTTTCTCTCTAAAGGACTCCAGACATGGAGCTTCTAAGCAGCGGTTCTCAACCTGTGGGTCGTGAACAATGAAAATACATCCTGCATATAAGATAATTACATTACGATTCATAAAAGTAGCAAAATTACAGTTATGAAGTAGCAACAAAAATAATTTTATGGTTGGGGGTCACCACAACATGAGGAACTGTATTAAAGGGTCGCGGCATTAGGAAGGTTGAGAACCACTGTAAGGTTTCCCACAAACAACAATTCTATGGCTTGATAAAGTTTTCTGATGAGAAGTTGTTTCTGATATCTAGCTTATATACTCATTTTAAGAGAAGCTTAATTCATTATATGCCAATTAAAGTCAGGAGCCAAAGAAACTTACAGAATATGAACACTAAGAGTAACTTCTTTCCAAGTTCCACCCAAATTCCTTTCCTATCTTGAAGAAAGATGGAGGAAAATAAATTCTCAGTCAACATTGTTTACATATTTTGTAATAATTAAGTAGTTGAATATCTCTCTGCTCTTTCTCTTCCTCTTTTGATAAATACACATCTGTAAATATGCTTATTACTTAGTGCAACACATTACACCATGCTTGGCACATGGTAAGCACTCAATACATTTTTGTTATGTGTATATGTAATAGAGACAATATTTTCCAATAACACATGAATGAGGTATGTTTAGCTCATCTTTGTATTGTTAGACTAAGTATAATGGGGAAAATATACCAGTACTTTGAACATTCACCATGCTTTCAAAAAATTCACTGATTGAATAACATAGTTCTTTAGTGCACCTCCTAAGATAAATAGATTCCCATACCATAGAAAATTCAAGTTAATGAACATTCACACCAGGATTTTTGATAATCATTCAAAAATTACTTTGTCTAAAATTACTTTGCCGTTGTCTACTGAGTGAGAATTTTTAAAATAAAATAAATTAAAATCAGGTCACTGGGAAGAAGGGTGGCGGGAACCCTCAAGCTAACCTCTTTTTTTAAATTGTTCACTAAATTGATAGAACTGAGAACTATTGGTCTTAGATATAGACTTATTATTTAAATAAACATACAGGTGCTATAAAAACTATATAACCACTTGATGAACTGAATATATTACTACATCTTGCCATTATTTCAATGCCAAGATCTATGTTGTCAATGCAAAAACCTTAGGCTGCCATTTATAAACATTCTCTTATCTTGGCTCTGGAAATAGAGTGATAATTATACTTAACTCTAAGATTTTTTAAAAATCTCATCTATTTGCCATATAATAAATGAGACATTGATCCTTAATTTTCTTGCCAAAGGGAAAATGGGCACAGTGCTGTCTTTCCTTTTCCAAATGCTCTCAATCTACCACACCCTTTCTCATTTTCCCTATACTGCATCCCCAGCCACACAGGGGGCACACGGAGAGGTATCACTAAAATATTTGCTAAAATATTTGTCATAACAGAGACCTACTAGTCTTAAATCTATAGCCCCTGGAGGTAAAGAAATGAAGGGTGAAATACTTGCAATAGAAAGTACCAGAGATCTTCACTATTCAGATTAAATGGTAGGCAATCACAATAGACCTTACCTGTGTGAGAGGGCTTATACAGGTAGCTATGGAAGAAACCTGGGATGGCTCTGGACTGCTAGTCACAGACCCATGGCTTCCAATCTGTCACTAACTAACCATGTAACCTTCAGAAACAACATGCATGCCTTTTCTTGGTTTTAGTTCATTTTCTTACAAAATAAAAAGATTGAACTAGATTATTTCCAGGGTCTTTGCTGATAAGAAGTTTCATGCTTTAAAATTTTTATGCTTTCAAAAATACATTTTGTAGACCTTGATGTAATATAGAGTATAACTTGACTCTTAGTACCATAGCTATGTACAATAAAAATCTATTATGACATTAAGCATCCATAAGGTACACAGGAGGAATGGCATTCTTTACTGAACTTTAGCATTAATCTTTCTTTGTCACTTTGCCTCAGCCTGGCAGGTTGCCCTCACATAATAGATGAGGAAACTAAAGCTGAAGGAAGAGAACTTGCTTATCAGAGGTGGAGCTGGAATTATAACTCAGGTCTGACCACAAAGCCCATGCTCTTTACATCATACCAGAAGGAACTTCAAGCGACAAGTTAGAGTCTGCACCTTATTTAGAATTGTTATTTTTATATTCCAGGAGTCACTAGAACATAATAGTGACACCTAATACAGATGGGCCTTTCTGCTGTGCCAAACACTGTTCTAAGCACTTTATGTGTATTATTTAATTTAACTTCACAACAATCCTCTAAAGGGAAGTAGTAGGAGAGTTAAGATTTTAATCCCTGTTATCTTATGACAGAGCTTGCTATCCCATACTCTCTCTTCACAAAACATCTCCGATTTGAAACTGAAGTTCTTTCTTAAGCAAATATAGAAAATGCTTACAAAGCTGGGCCACTGCATTGTTATCTGGAGGAAAACAATTTTTGGTGTGTGTCTCATAGTGGGTTCTATTTCCAGCATATCCCAAAATGGAGTATTTGATCAAATTGCAGCTCTCTCCTACTTCAGAGTGCTCCAAAACATTTCCAGGAGCCATCAGTTCCTGCTGCTCCTCCCCCTGCCCTGCTACCCCTTTTAACTTCAGTGCTCAGCTCTAACCTGTTCCTATGCCATATTTAACTGTGAGGGGTGCCTGATAACTCCCATGGGTTGATATGGACCAATGTAATAGTGAAGCTGTGCTTCAGTATTATCCACAGCTGAGTCGTTAAGTGATATGTAAATTGCATATGTGTAAAATGAATCATACTTTAATGAATTTTAATGTACTGGAACCAAGAAGCATATATATATGCTCATTGAGCCTCTGAAAGGATGAAAAAGTATATATATATCAGAGACTCTTTGTTTTCTGTTCAAATGTATCTGCATTGGATTTCAATTTTTCATATATCAAGTTGTCCTAAAGGTCAGCATAGCAGAAAAATTGAATGTTTGGGAAAGACCAATTATTAGTTTGCTTTTTAAGGAAAAGAGTCCTTGCAAACCCTGCTGACATGTCACTCTGGTAAAATTTGCATTTACACTAAACATGCCTAAAGTATCATCTTCAGGGGGTAGAATTCATAGTCCCCCGGGACCTAGAAATGCTAAATTGTTCATTTCCTCAGAAGGGTTATGCTTCTGGCTGTGACATACTGAATACATCCATCATTATTTGTCAGAAAGTAATAGCACAAATTTGATTCCTTAACCTAAGCATTCATACTGTGTCCACAGATAAAAACTGACATGAAAGAAAACAACTAGCTATTGACTGAATTCAGGAAAGGTTCCCCTTTTACCATCTTCAAACAATCAGTTCATTAAATTGATCCACTTCCCCAAGCCAGTTTGTAGATGTCAAGGTAGTGTGAAAGACCAAATTTGGCCCCTAAGACTATTTTCACCTCACACAGTGACGAAGACAGTGGCATTTGCCCTTATTACCTCCTTAATTTAATGAATATTGGCAACCAATCATGAATATTGATCCTCCAAAAGGATGAAAATCTGGGGATGCCTCAACAGCTCCACAGAACTGCTCCTTCTGTCTGGAATGCTCCTCTCCCCATTACCTCTACAGCTCAGGCCCCTTCCTGTTTCACACCTTTGCATAAACACGCTTTATCTGTGAGGCTCACTCTGATCAGCTCATTTTAACCTACCACTGTACTCCCTATCTATCTCCCTACTTAAAAAACCATTTTTTTCAGTAGCACTATTACCTCTGACTGTCCATATATTTTTCTTGTTTTTAGTGTCCCCCTGCACTACAATATAAATGCCAGAAGGGCAGAGAATTTTGACTGCTTTGCTCGCTGTTGTATCCCCAGTGCCTAGAGCAGTGCCTGGCCCCTCATAGTTGCTCAGTAAGTATTTGTTGAATAAGTGAAAGCATTAAGGCCTCCAAATTATAGATTTGTAACATTTTTGGTACATGCTATAATGTCTCAGATGTATATCTAAATACAGATTTTTATCTTATCAGGGATGCTGTCTACTAAGTGGTTTCTTTTTTTTTTTTTTTTTTTTTCAAAACAGTAACAAAAATGTTAGTGGAAGCATCCAGCTTCTTTTTCAAAGATTTTACCAGTCTGGGAACCTAGAAGTTGCTAGATTTGGGTACTAGTCTTGATCTACCATTGTCTTCAGCAGTGTGACCTTGTTCAAACCACTTAGAACATTGGAATGTCAGTTTTATGGAAATGTAAATTAAAGAACAATCACTAAATTGTGTGTGGTCTTCTTCTATACTCTGAAATTCTACAACTCATAGAATATTTTCTTCCATCCATTTGATGTTTTAAGCATTTCATGTATATAGAACATGTACTGGTTGATAAAAAAAAAAAGATATAGATAAAAGGAAGACCTCAGTGCTTACACAATAGATATAGAACATAAGAAATCAGGAAGATCTATTATCCAGGTTTTTATACGTAAATTTATGTAAATTATTCAAAAATTATTTGAAAAGTCAAATGTCTTCTTGCTGTTGCCTCTACCATTGACAGCTCTGAACTTGTGAATTATACCCTATATAAGCATAGCTTCACAATTCTTTTTTTATCCAGATTACAAAGGCACTGAACTGTCTTTTCGTCTGGATGCTCCATTGAACAGACTATACAATTTTTCAACACCATAATTTGATCAGAGAACATCTGCAAAAATCTGGAACACATTTTCTTCCCTTCTCAGCATTTGACTTCAAGCCTCACTTATAATACATTTTTCCACAGTTTCTGTGACATATTGTTGGGCAAATTATCAGCAATGCTTCTGTTTTGGAGAGTGTCAATATGAACAGAAAATGAGCCAGATTAACATCATCATTAACAGAATTCTTAACTGCCAGCTCACCTATGGATAAATCTGTTATTTTAGAAATACAACCTAGTGGCATTTTCCCCACTGTTATTCTTCTTTTGAAATTGCTTCTTACATACAATCAAAGTCATTTCACTCATATATTTATTTTCCCAGATACTTTAAGTTTATTGGAGCTTCAAAAAGTGAAAAAGTTCAACTGAACATTCAAATTTTATTTCCATCAAGCACACGGGTAGAGAGCTGGAAACATCGATGAGAAAGAAACATCAATCAGCTGCCTCCTGCACACCCCCCACCGGGGATGTGCTCGCAACCAAGGTACATGCTCTTGACCGGAATCGAACCTGATACCCTTCAGTCCACAGATGGCTGTCTTTTTGCTATATCTTCATAGGGCCTTTCTCTCTAAGTGTGTCTTTGTCCTAATCTTTAATTCTTACAAGGACACCAGTTACATTGGATTAGGGCTTATCTTTATAACCTCATTTTATCTTAATCACCACTTTAAAGGCCCTATCTCCAAATACAATCACATTCTGAGGTACTAGCAAGTAGGGCTTTCAACATAAATTTGGGAGGTGGGGGGACAATTCAGTCCATAACTGGTTTCTTCCTTTTTCTTTTTCTTGGGTTATTACCTACTATTATTCCATGCTTTCCTGTTTTATTTTTATAACATATTTTTAGTCTGATCTCTATTCTTTAGATCCATACCCTTCCATGCCTCGGGCAAAATCTTATCCCCACTACTCTCCAGGGCCTCTCACCCCCAAGAATCACAGCCACAACAAACCCTTGTAGGTTTTGCTCTTGAGACTAAAGAGAGTTGTTAGAAGATAAAGTGTGAAGGTGATCTTGTATGTCTATTCCACTTCTAACCAGATGCTGGGAGATCTTTTCCAGCCAACATAAAACCAAAGCCAAAAACAAGCAGGGAGGTGAAAGGACAGGCTGCCAGACTTTATCTTTGTATTTGTTTCCCTGGGAGATTAAAAGTATGTTATCAATTTGTTTCATTTTAAACTTCCTGCTGACTCTTCACATAATAACTGAACAGAAATACATCTGTTCTTCTTTCATTTCCATCATTTTTACAGAAGGAAGAGCTAGTAATCCTATCAATCGCTTGCTGAAATACTACTCAGTGATTGTGCAGCCCACAGCATTTCAGAGGAGCTTCTGTGACTTTCTTACTCAGAGGTGTGGGGAGACCAACAGTCCCTCCCTGACTGACCCCTTCTGCTTTAGGCTTTCTTACCTCCATTCTCTTGCTCCAAGTGTTTGAATCTGAGCCTCCATTGTTCCCCTAGACTACAGTACAAAAGATCTGCTACTACCCTGGAGACATCCTGTGCTGTGTTCAGTTGGTTCTGAGTTTCCCAACAGGCAGAGGAAGCATATGCTTAGGGTATACAGCAAAGCAGAAGTACCAAAAAGATGTTTGGAAGAGCTTTATTTTTAATAATGATATTTCCCATGAAACACATTCAATGAGCCAACTTTGGGGGGGGGGGGGAGAAATTAGGTCTTCATTGGAATTTCTAGGTTTTATTTTACATCTTAATATTATTATTTTGTAACTTTTAATTACATGTCCCGGAGCAGTGGGCACAGCATAAGATTTTCAGTGCCACTCTTCTCATTGTTTTAGTCCAATCGGCTTTATATTTAAAGTGCAATTAGAAATAATTAATTCTTTAGTTTAAGAAGCTTAAATACAAATGAGTATTTTAACTACTGGTAAATGATACATTTTTTTTAAAGGTACTGAGTTTGAGGCATTGATAAAAGGCATGATTTAGAATATTCACTGGTTCTGAGCTTGTAGCATTTTTATTTCATTGTGAATTGTACCTACAGTTTCCAAACTCCTTTAAAGTCTTACCCACTGAGGCCTCTAAGTATTTCGTTCATGGGAACCAATCCACTATGAATTGCTAGGATGACTCCATAAGCAGTAAAGCCCTAGACTTACAGCTCATTCCTTGGCCTGACCCCAACTGCAGGCCTCAGTTCCATGTAGACACTAGGACATATCCTCTTCCCATTAGGGAGAATTTAAAGAACTCTAGGTTAAAAAAAGACATGATTCAATTAGCCTCTATGCCCTCCCTGGTCTCGAGTCCAGTAACTGAGTCTCAATACTGGTAAACTGCCAGCCTCCCAGCCCCTCTGGGACTGTAGCTTTTCTCCTGTTCTTACCAAAGAACTTGCTTTCAACTCCCACAGTACAATGTCTCTTCACCAACAGGAGTTCGTTTAACCTAAACACAACACTGGTAAGGACTTGTGGCAGATATTGTTCCCGTCTTCTCTAAGTATCTTCTATCAGTTTTACTAGTGAAGAAATTAAAATTCAGTGAGTTCCCCAAAACCCCACATCTTAAAGTCAGAGCTCTAATTTGCATATACTGTGTGGTTTTTTTTAATCTCAGCTCTATTTCTTCTAAACAACCCCTACCCACCATAAAAAGTTTGCTTCCTGCTTTCCACACACACACACAAAGTGACATTGAATTAAACCAGGAAATTTCAAATGGTATTTAGCACCCAAGAATTGTTCGAAAACAAAAATTAAAAAGAATAGTCTAAGAATCTGGTCTAGAGCTCAGAATACTTCATGCCCTATAGTCAAACACGGACTCCATGCTTGTGTTTCTGGACAGAGGGAAGTCAGTACTAGGCCCACTTGTGACCATTTGCCCTGCCCTTAAAATCTTATTTCACTTAAAAAGCCCAGAATTAAGAGTCTAATGTTGATCTTGTCCTTATAAATTGAAGGTGTCTTTTGTTCAACTTCTCTTGTTTAACAATTTATAGTATACTTTTTGTGTTGAATGCTACAAAACTCAAAAAGTAAGATAAATACTAAAATCATTTAAGAACCAATGTTGCATTTACTAGAATTCTGCCTTTGGTTTACTAGAATTCTGCCTTTGGTTTATCTAGATATTTTCCACTCGAATGAATTTTAAATGACTTGTATACAATGTATGTCCCTATCCCTACAGGAACCACTTGAATAATGTTGTAATTAATATGCACAGCCACACAAATTTTCCCCATGAATACAAACACACTCTCCACTTAGGGTACCTACCTTTATATTTATCCTCTAAAATAAACATCAATTGACTTAAGTGGACTGACGTGTACAATCTGTAGCAGAATCCTGAGCATGCATAATGTACTAAGAAATGATGCATATGCAATGGAGCCATTATTAAGCATGTAGCAATATGACTGGTGGCAGTTCTCTGTACTAAAGTCCTCTGAGTGGGGAACATCTTGCTGTGTTTTTCTACAGGGCAATATGCGAAAACCAGTGTATAACAGTTTTAGAAGCAAATGATTTGAATGAGTGTCTAGTCAAACCTCCAGAGGGCTATAACTGATTTTTAGTTTTTGTTTTAAATAAGAGCAAAGTAATAACAATTTCAGTAATCTTCTAAGGCAGAGCTTGCTTTTTGCAGCTGGATGTGTCACTTGCTGGGAAAGGGCCACATGGTCAGCATGCTTCCTCTCCTAGCAAGAAAGGAGGAAGGAAGAGGATGTTTAGTGCCCTTGGGGTCCAGTCTTCTGTAAGAAGATACTTATGGTAAGTGGAGAAGCGGGATGCATGCTTATTCTTATAGTGTGGTAGGGAATATGAACTGCAAACTTGAGGCAACTTCTTCATTATCTTTATTTTAGAGCTGTGCCATTTGAGAGCCAGAAAAGCAGTGTAACTTACTAGGGATCACACAGTAGTTAACAGTAAAGCCAGGACCTTATGAAATCTCTGAATCCCCTGCCTCCATATGTTTGGTATTTAGAGATGGGGAGGAGTTAACGATAATCAACTTATAGTAAATACATGAGGCTATATTCTGTATTTTATGAATATGTAATAATTTGTGTCTGAAAAATCCTTCTTTTTTTATTCTGAAAAACTGACCAACCTCCCAAAAAATGAGGTAGAAAGTGAGCACTGATATCCAAGGGACCAGTTACTATTAAGAACCCTGTCCTTTCCATCCGCTCCAAGAGTTGTTTGCACCCAACTTCACATGCTTACAGGCCTTCATTCAATGGTAACGGGACACTTAGCTGCCACTGTGCTCTGAGAAGTCATGAAGCAGGGGAAATGTCCGGGTGAGGAAGGATCTGAGAGTTCTTCTGTTACTGCCCCACATCATGGAAATCTTCCCTGTAATATCTCTAGTAGGTGATGATGATTCAGCCTTTGCTTTGGATATTCCTGAGACAGAAGCTTGCTGTATTCCGAGGCAGTGTGATCCATCCCATTGTGCTCTTATCTGGAAATTGATGATCGGGACTGCAAAGTGTAGCCACATAAGCATTTGAGATTTGCGCAATGTCTGGCCAATCAGAGAGAATGGCAACTCAAGTATAGTAGCCCTGTGCCCTGCAAGTGATTGTGTCCACCTGAAAAGGGGGGCATTCTTTGTACAAAAGCGCCTGTGTCCCCCAAGCCAGGCCTCAGTGGGGTTGTCAGCAGGTCGGTCGAGGGAAGGAAGGAGGGGAAGTCCAGCTTTTTCCAAAGTACACAGACACAGTATAAGCTAGTGATGGCCCTGGTGGCAACATGTGCAGTGTTTTCAGACATCAAGAGAGAACTGAGAAGGAAGAGATGCAAGAGGAATGTCCTGAGCTGGGTACTGATGCCCAGAAGTGATTTCTCCAATGTGGTCATTAGATAAACCCGTCCTTTGGTGTTGTACCACCAGTGAGCTTTTTCACTCAACAAAAGCTGAAGTTCTAGACCCCTTTAGAGATGGAAAGAAGCAGTACATGGGGACTCTGGGTGGACAACTTCAAAGGTTAAAGTAACGAATGTACTGCTAGCCGCAGCTGGCTTGACTCAGTGGTTGAGCATTGACCTATGAACCAGGAGGTCACGGTTTGATTCCCAGTCAAGGGCATATGCCTGGGTTGCGGACTCGATCCCCAGTGTGGGATGTGCAGGAGGCAGCCAATCAATGATTCTCTCATCATTGATGTTTCTATCCCTTTGTCCCTTTCCCTTCCTCTCTGAAATCAATAAAAACATATTTATATATTTTTTTTATTTTTAAACCTCACCCGAGGATATTTTGATTTTTAGAGAGAGTGGGAGAGGGAAAGACAGAGAGAAATATCAATGTGAGAGAAACACATCGATTGGTTGCCTCCTGCAGGAGCCCTGACTAGGGCCCAGGGTGGGGAGCAGCCTGCAACTGAGGTACCTACCCTTGAACGAATCAAACCCGGGACCCTTCAGTCCACAAGCTGACGCTCTATCCACGGTGCCAAACCGGCTAGGGCTAAACAAATATACATTTTTTTTTTTAAAGAATTTACTGCTAAAGGCCCACTATTCTGGAGGGTCTCCCAATGTAGCAACATACCAGACCCTTTGAGTATCTAGCTCCAACCTAACTTCCCAGGCACATTTTCTTCCATGTGGACATTCCCTTCCTTTACTCACCATTCCCCTTCACAAACTGACACCATCTATGCCTCAGTCACACTGCACTTTTCGTCATTGCACAAACATCAGGCTCTTTGGCCCTCTATCCCTCTGAGCTAAGCTGTTCCCTAGGAATATCAGGGGTGGGCAAACTTTTTGACTCGGGGGCCACAATGGGTTCTTAAACTGGACCGGAGGGCCGGAACAAAAGCATGGATGGAGTGTTTGTGTGAACTAATATAAATTCAAAGTAAACATCATTACATAAAAGGGTACGGTCCTTTTTTTTTTTTAGTTTTATTCATTTCAAACGGGCCGGATCCGGCCCGCGGGCCATAGTTTGCCCACGGCTGGCTAGCTCCTCTCCTGGAATTGACCTACCATGCTCCCATTCCGACTCCTGACTCAACTCAATGGTTATCTCCTTCGGGAACATACCCTTCCCCAACCTGTTTCCATAACACTCAGGTCTCAAAGATGGGGACCATTTCTTACTTGTGTCCTTGATATTCAGGAAGAATAAATACATTTCTTGTTGTATCTATCTCTAAATCAGAGGTGTCTGAAACACTCCTTCTCTGGACTTTGCTTTTATATGGCTGTAATTTTTCTACTCTATCTCTCCTTGTTTTATTCCCAAATTCTTGAAATTCCAAATTCCTATTATCTTTAAAACTTTAGCTTCCTTGTTTAAAGTTGAGCCAATGATGTAAATATCTCATAGGCTTAGAGGATTAAATGTGATAGTGTATGTACAATGCTTAGCAAAGTGCCTAGTTTAACAGGAACTTCATTATTATTGGCTTATTTTCCCTTCTCATGCTGGATATGCTTTTGGTTGTGACTAGAGGAAAATTCACTAGGTAGTAAAAGACTAAATTTCTATAACTAAGTGAGAAAACCACTGGTAATAAACTTAAAAAATGTAAAATTAAGAAAATATGAATTTTTCTTTAAATTGTGACTCCCACATCTATCACAGCATATAGTCATTTCTTTGATATTTTGGGGAACTCACTTCCAGTTCTAAAATCTCCAAAATTCATGAATGGATTTCAAAGACTCAGCGCCCTTAATTCTAACTAGAAGTGAGACACATGGTGTAGGGTAAATAGCTGGGTTACTCTTGATCTATTCTCATTGTGGCTTCTCGCATATGCTAAATATCTGCATTATAGAGGAAGCCTGCCCAATGTATAGTCTACATGGTTATTTCAGATGGTACTTGAAATCCATAATCATTGATCTGAATTCAGTTGGCTTTGGAATTAGACTATCACCCTCTTCCACATAAAATTCACTTCATTGTAATTTCAGGTCATAGGTCATGACTTAAGATTTTCCTTCAGGAAGCTGACTCATCTCTGCTTATCTGGAAATTGATGATCACACAGTATCATGAGGTCTTCCACACAGACCTCATTTGCATTGTGTTTTTAAAGTCTACCTCATTTCATTTAAAATCACTCTAAAGCATATCAAAATGAGGCCCCGAATATGTCTTTCAGTTAATGAAAATGGCATTATTGCCACATCCATATGTCTCAAGGAACAAGTTTAATCTTATCCAGATCTGTCACAATTATTTGTCAGGCTGAAGCTATTGATTATTAATGGTAATTACTTGCTTAAGAAATCCCTCCCCAGGTTCTGAATTTCAAATCACAGCACCTCCAGGCTTGCTGGCAGAGGCCATTACTGGGACTGAAGCGAGCGGGAGGGAGCTGAGGCGCCAGGCCTTTCCTCTGGGAGGCCGCTGAGGAGATTGATGAAATCACAGATAGTCTTTAACCAAATACCAAGCCTACCTGACAGAAACCACACAGCAATTCAGAGGGTCCAGGAGCAAGAGCGATGCATTTTAAACATACTCCCAGCCTTCAGTCTGTCAGTAACAAATTAGACTTGTCACTTCCTCCAAGCAGATTTAGTGAGGACATTACCAATGTTAATGATCTGTGCTAGCAGGGGAGGAGGAGGCTGGCAGCAGAGTTTGGTGGCGCCCAGGGAAAGCTTTCATGTTCCCTCCATTTCTTTTCTTCTGGCCCCATGGATCATGACAAGTGTCGCTTTTCCACAGCCATCCCTCTCTCAAGTTTGGGAAGTGTCAGAGGATATGAAAATCTCTTATATATTCTATGCCTCAGCAGACAGGCCAGCAGGTACCTGCTGTTTACCCCCATGCATGCATTCAATTTAGGAATGTCAGGGGAATTAGCTTTCAAGAGGTGTGTGAGTGTGAGTGTGTGTGTAAATGGAAGGCTGTTTTACAGGATGCAGGCTCTTTTCAGTTGTCCACAGAGAGGCACCGTTCTAAGACTCATGTGTTTTAAACAGGATCCACACTTTCCTGGGCCTTGCTTCTTTTTTCCACTGAAACCCATTTTCTAGAGGAAGGAGCTTGAAACTAAGGTGCAAGCAGGAACCCAGTATTATAATGACAAACTATCTACATTGAGCGTCTCCAGCTTTGGGAAAAAAACTCCTTTAATTAATCCTCAGTAAATAAAGATTTTTCTCTAATGCATAGATACAATGCCATTGATAAGTACAATCTACTTTCCTACATCATTTAAAAAAAAAAAAACTTTCTAAAAAGGCAAACAATGGTAAAATCAGGATGTTTCTCCATCCCAACTGTAGTCATTTACTTTGTGGTAGATATATAGTAGATTGTGAAATTAATCTATCCTAATATATTAAGCTTCGGTAATTATTTCAGTGACCCAGTCTCCAAAATTGAAAAAAAAAAAATAATGCTGATGGCTCAGGTTGAAACTGTTTGAAAATTAAATTTTTCAAACACCCACAGAGATTACTAAGAATAAGGCAGACAGAAGTGTTGTGTTACATCAAAGGACATAAATGGTTTCAGAGAGAAGACTATAGGGTGGGTGTATTGAAATTGTGCTATTTATAGACTGAAGTTTGTCAATCACTTTGCATTTGCAGCTCCACACACAACTCAAAGGCCTGAGCCCAGCCATCCACAAACGAGTTAATAAAGCCATAATTAAGGATGATTCAGAAGGGAAATTTATTTCATGTTCTTGACGTTATGGGCTGTTCATTAATCGTTATGACTCTTGGGGTTGTGGGGGGAGAAAAGATCAATGGCAATGAGAGCACACAAACCAAAGGGATAGACATTGCGGTGCTCATTTCCCCGCAGACTTGACAGAGTCGGCTTTGCTTTCAAGCCTGAAGTTTGCAGTGGCCTGGCAGCCAAAAGGAAAACAAGAGCAAGGGGAAAACAAACAACAAAAGCCCAAACGGGCAACTCAAGGATCCAAGGAAAGCTTTCAGAAGCAGCTCTAGTGTATTCTCTCCGCTTCATTAGCCCAAGCGAGCACCTGCCCAGCACCAGGCAGCCACAGAGCCATGTGCTCCTGTAACTGTAGGCTAACACCTTCTTTGCTTTGATTCTCTGGACTTTGAAGTACATACATACATACACACACCCCAGATTGAATTTCTACGGGGCAAACTTCAGTTGTTTCTTTTTCAGGATTTTTTTCTCCCCCACCCACTGTTGTCTTCTTCTTCTTTTTCAAATACATTTTTTCAGCATACACTTCACCACCAACCCCATTTTCCTTTTTAGAGCTGCCATCCCTAACTAGCTGTTCTTAGTCAACAGATGACTCAGTTCTGTGAGGCAACTCCCACTGGGAACCTTGCTTCCATGCGTGCGAGCAGGTTTGAGTTGCAGGTTGGCTGCATTTTTGATAAGTGCTGAACATAATGCATTATCAACCAGGGATGGAGGCAGCCAGTGGCATTTGGACTGAGTAGCGCAAGAAACATTTCTCAGACATATTGGATTTTGTAACATCCTCATTGGATTTTTCCCCACAGGTATACTACTTATTTATTCTTTTAATTTCTAGGACTTTATGAGCCATAGGAGAAAATTATAATGAAGTCTTTTAAAGTTTAGCTTAAAACTCAAGATGTGAAGAAAAATCTAAATGAATGGTGACTCTGAATTTAGAGAACAATGGTTTTTTCCAACATGTAGTACGACTGTGTTTAAAATCCAGCAATAAGCAAAGGATAAACATGAACTAATGCATGTTGATGTATATGTTTGCCAGCTTTACTGTGGCACATAGCAAACTCAACATCTCAATAGTTATAACATATTTATTTTTTAATCATGGGACTGTGGATTGGGCAGTGCTCTGCTAGGCTTGGCTGACTTGGCTCCAGGTTGCAGTTAGGGTTCAGATCTGCTCTGCTAGCCTTCATTTTGGGACCAAGGCTCAAAGAGCAGCTGCTGTCTGGGGGATGCTGTCAGGGTGATCGAGGACAGAAGTTCAAGAGTATGAGCAGAAATGTGGAATTCCTCCTAAATCCTTCACTTGGACCTGGCACAATGTCACTGCTGCCCACATTTTATTGTTCCAAGCAAGTCACATGACCAAGCCCAAAGTCAGTGGAGCATGAAATATATGGTATAATAAAAAGTAATTATTTGGGGGTTTTTTTAGTTCTATGCATTGAGCTCCTAAAACATTTGGAATTTTACTGTCCTTTGTATGTCAGTGAGGTAACCCAAAGGGAGAGAGTCCTTGGCAGCTTTAGGATGGGGATTGGTTACCAGAAAAACCAACCATGTGAATACAGGGCTAGAATTTTCAGCTCTATGCCCCAGATAGGGACAAGATACTGGGGACCTAGTTGAAATACCAATGTCTAATGATGTACCCAGTTGTGCCTACATGATAAAACCTCCATAAAATCTCCTATCATGTGGTTCAGGACCTACAGGGTTGGTGAATTTATTGATATGCTGCGGGTAGCAAGCCTGGAGAAGGCATGGAAGCTTTGTGTCTTCCCACTTCCATCCTGTGTGAATATCTTCCATTTGGCTGTTCCTGAGTTGTATCCTTTATAATAAACTGGTAGCATAAGTGAAGTGCTTTCCTGGGTTCTGTGAGTGATTCTAGAAAATTATTGAACATGAGTGGAAGTGGGCAAGAGGGATACATCAGCAGTCAGAAGTGTGGGTGGCCTGGGGACCCCACTTGCAACATCTGGAGTGGGGGTAGTTTTGTGGGACTGAGACTTTAACCTGTGGGGTCTACACTAACCATGGGTGATTAGTGTCAGAATTGAATTGTTTGATACTCAGTCATTTGTGAAGGATTGGAGACTTGAAATAACACATTTGGTGTTGGAAAACACCACATATAATGGTATTCTAATCTAGGGAGTCCAAGCTTAAGGAATGAATAAATACTTAGGAACAAATAATACAATCAACCACGAGGTACTTGGGAACATATTTAAATGCATTAAACATACTGAGAACTATTGAGGATCCTCAAATCTCAACTTCAAGTCTATTCCCCACCCAGCTGTAGCAAACAGTATCATATCACGTTCTTTTTTTTTTTATAAAACATTAACATAATTTAGCATAGGTCAGAAGATGTCCTCTGTTTCCTAGTATTTCATATAATGAGCCTACCACTCAAGTCACTCAGTAAAAAAAAAAAAAAGAAAAGAAAAGAAAGAAAGACAAAAAATGTAAGACAAGTCCAACATAGTCCTGGGTGCTGCCCTTTCCTTACCTCTTTTGATCTCATGACAGCTCTGTAAGGGGATACCATCACCCCCACGCACACCTCCAGTAGTTCAGATGAGGAAACAGATTCAGAGACAAGTAATTTGCCCACAGTGACAACTAGCATGTAATAGAACCACCATTTGCACTTAGTCCTGCACAACAAAAGCTTTTTTCTCTACTCAATATTTTTCCACAAGAAAGTTCCCAGACTTGACTTTGTCCCAAGGAAAGAAAGGCCCACTAGGAATTCCTGTTATACATGTAATGAAATCTACCAAATGTTACCTGTATTTAGTGAAGAAAGCAGTAAAATAAGACTATGTTAACCTGAGTAAACAAAGCTGATGTTTGATATCTCTGGCATAAGTTGTTTGCCGCTAGCATTTATTTGCTCAGTTTTCCAGAGCCCTCTATGTACCTTACACTCTACAAGTACATAACAAATGACACCCTCAAAAGTGGGAAACCGATCTGAGCAGACAATTCACCAAAGAGGATAAATACATGGTAAATAAACACATGAAAAGATACTCAGCATCAATAGTCATTAGGAAAATGCAGATTAAAACCACAATGAGATACTATAGCACAGCTATTAGAATGGCTAAAGTAAAAGAAAAGACAATGGCAAGTTTTGACAATGTTGTAGAGTAACTGGAACTCTTATATACTAATGAAAAGTAAAATTTTATAGCCAATCTTGTACAACCACTTGATAAAACAGTTTGGCAGTTTTTTCAAAAAATGCCAAACAAACCATATGACCCAACTATTTGACTAAATATTTGCCCAATAAAAATAATAATATATGTATATGATAATATTTCTACACAAATATTCATAGAAACCTGATTTGTAGCAATCAAAATATCCATTAATAGGTGTATTCATAAATATAGTGTGGTGTATCCACACACAATGAACTAGATATACACAACCACATGGATGGATCTCTGTGCTAAGTTAAATAAGCCAGACATCCCCCAAAAGCTATATGATTCAGTTTATGCACCATTCTAGAAAATGCAAATTGATCTATATAGTGACAGAAAGCAGTTCAGTGGCTGGCCTGGACAAGGATGAGAAGTAGAGAGACACAGGAAGGAAGAATTACAGAGTGTGAGGAAACTTTTGGAGGTGTTGAGTGTTTTCTGTTTTGATTATGGTGATAGTTTTATGGGTATATACCTATGTCAAACTTGTTAAATTGTACCCTTAAAGCATGTGCAGTGTATTGTATGTCAATTATACCACAATAAAGCTTTTTTAAAAAGTACATCATATAGGCATATTGTGAAGAATCAGTGAGTGATTTTTGCCATGAAACTGTAGAACCATGTCTGACACAATGTAAGCATTTAATACATGCTGTGGTCTTACTGCTGTTGTTTTTATTGTTATTGAGAGGGATGTTGCAGAGTCCTTGCTGCTGTTGAGTAGAATCTGCAAAGATCTACTTTCCCCTTTTTGAAGCAATTGCCGTCCTATGTCACTGCTCAACCATGACAGAGTTGACCAAATCTAGGGCAAAGCCTTGAGTCTAATTCTGATGGAAGAACTCTTTGTCATGTTTGCATTTACAATGTGAGAAGTATATTAGGAAAACAAACCCATTCTGTGTGAAATCAAACTGTTTTCACTAGAATAACCTTTTATAATCCTTAATGAACCACAATAATTTAGCATCACTGAGCTCAAGAGGTTAAGTTCTCCCCCAGTCATTTTCCCTTTTCACCCACCCTGATTGCTGAATGGGACTCAAAAGTTTCTGAATGTTTCACTGTTTATTGAGGAACCGGGGAGTCAGCTAGCCCAGCTCCAAGGTTAATCAGAATCCACATGTTCTGGCAGCTGTACTGATTTCTCAGGTAGTAAAGAAAAAAATTATTTTCATTCCTTTACTTGTGCTCTAATATCATTGCCAGGTAGTTCACCTTTATGGTGTACAGATTCCCGTTGATACAGAAAGACCCTGTAGGAAGTGACCTTGGAAATGTAACAATTTATGAGTTTCTCTTTTGATTGGAGCCACAGGCAGGAAAGGATGTGTATTAAAAGCTTTGGGGACTGGCCAGGAAAGTCACCAGCAAAGTGGCTGTAAACTGCATCTTAAGTGGAAATGTACAAGTGACTAGGGTGAGGTCCAGATGAACAGTGAAAAAAAAGAAGGAGGGATAAACTAAAACTCTGCAAAGATTAGGCTTGAAGAACACCAGTGCTACTGACTTTTGTAAGCTTTTTAAGTATATAACCCTGAAACTTTTTATCTTTAATATGTAAGGACAAGATCTTTTGCTCTCAACATTGTCCTGGATACCTTATACATACTCTCTCCATTTTACTGACCACTAGGAAAGTATAGAAGGGGGAAAAGGTGAACTTTGTGTCATCTTTATCTTCATCTAGTATAAATGTAGCACTTTTTGCCACTTTCTTGGAAACACTCTCTATGAAGATTAAAAGAGAAGGTTGAACTCAGGTTGAATCAAATGTGATCCTTGTTGTCATAACTACAAGTGAATGATCAAGTAAAATGCAACTTCATCGGAGGCAGGAAACTATCTGACAACACCTCGAACATATTGACCAAAAGACCACACTGTTCCTAGAAGAGAAACTGAAAAAATCTTCTTTTACACACTGAAACAGTTATTCATGTTCTTCTTGGTGACTGGCTTCTTTTACTCAGCATCTTGTTGTGAAACTCACAGATGTCTATGTGCAATAGTTTAACTCTTTTCATTGTATCACATTATAAATATTGCACCATTTATTTTTCTAATGGTATTTAGATTTTTTTTTTCAGTTTGAAGATGATACAAATAACACTACTGTGAATACTCATGAATGTATGTTTATCTACTGGGTATATCACAAGTAATGGAAATGCTAGGTCCCGTGTATGCATATTTCAGCTTTAGTAGAGGTTACAATGATTGTTCCAATTTACACTCCCACCAGCAGGGTATGAGAGTTCCAGTTACTCCACATTCTTGACAACACTTGAAATTTTCATTTGGGCAATATGGTGGGTGTGTCATGGTACTGCATTGTAGTTTTAATTTGCATATTTGTGTAATGAAGTTGAGCACTTTTAGATTTGGCCATATGATTAACCCTTTTGTAAATTGCCTCGTCATGACTGCTACCCTTTCTTTTCTATTGAATTTTTTTCTATTAATTTGTCTAGAATATCTACATATTCTAGATGTGAATCTTTTGATGAAAATATGTATTGCAAATACCCTCCCCACTCTGTGGCTTGTCTTTTTATTTTCAAATATATATTTGACAAATAAAATTCTGTTTTTTTTCTTTAAATTTTTTTTTTGTTGTTGTTGTTGTTAATCCTTAACCAAGGATATTTTTCCATTGACTTTTTTTAGAAAGAGTGGAAGGGAGGGAGAGAGACACAGAGAGAAACATCAATGTGAGAGAGACACTCCTGAACGTGCCAGAGACTGAGCCTGCAACCGAGGTACATGACCTTGATCAGAATTGAACCTGGGACCCTTCAGTCTACAGGCTGACACTCTATCCACTTAGCCAAACCAGCTAGAGCTCTTTAAAAAAAAAAAATTATTGATTTCAGAGAGGAAAGGAAAGGGAGAGAGAGAAACATCAGTGATGAGAGAGAATCATTGATTCTCTATATAAATATCCAGTTGACCTTATATTATTTATTGAGTAAATAACCAAAGAATGACTTTCCCTTGCTTTCTTTGTAGGGGCAATGTTTTCATAAATCGACTAAGTATGTTATGCATGGGTTGCTTTTTGTACTCTAATTTGTTCTATCAGCCTGATTGTCCTTCCTTGCACTAATACGGCACTATTTTAATTGTGTAGCTTTATGCCAAGACTTACTATTGAAGAACGTCCTCTAACTTTTTTCTTTTAAAATTTTTCATGCCTTTTCTTGGCAAGAAAAAAATCTCTATAAATTTTAGAATCAACTTTTTGGTTTCCAAAAACAAAACAAAAATATTTCTGAAATTTTGACTAAGAGAGCTTTGAATTTAAACAATTGATCTGTGGGAGAATTGACATTTTGAAATATTGAGTCTTCTAATTCATGGACATAATAATTCATTCCACTTATTTGGGTCTTTAAAAATTTATCCCAACAAGTATATTTCAGTGTAGAAATCCTTTCCATATTTTATTAGATTTATTTCTAAATAATTGATGTCATTTATGCTATTATAAATGGTATTTTTATAAGTTTCAAACAGAATTTATTTCATATGATATACAGAAATGCAATTGATTTTTTTATATTGACTTAGAATCCAGTCTCCTCATTAAATTATTACTTCTTTTAGTTTTTCTGTAAATTTTTTGTGTGTTTCCTATTCATACACTAAGGCCTTGAGTAAATAATGACAATTTAATTCATCCTTTTAAATTCTTACAATTTTTATTTTATTTTCTGACCTATGTGCATTGTCTATGATTTTCTTACATATTGTCATCCACACAACAGGATTTAATTCCAGAGTTTCTAATTCTAATCAAGAATTCTTTCAGCTAAAGCATATTAGTCTTTCATTTATTTGTCATCCATAAATAAATGGTATCCAAACTTTTATGTGAAAATATTTAGATACCAAAGGGAATAAAATTGCCATTTTTAGTTTGCATATTCTATGCCAGTAAATGGTCACCCTTTTCATTCCTTTCTTTATGCTTTTATATTTAATACAACAATCTTAGGGGTATGAATTATTATCTCCTCTCTACAACTCAAGAAATATGTACAAACAGATTAAGGGATTGTGTCCATTTAACTAATATCTAGTGAAACCAGGATTTGGAGATGAACATGATAAACTTCTCTAGCTCTAAAATCTGTGTTCCTTTTCTTTCATTCTCTCCCACTCCATGCTACTTCTGCATATACTGGTATACCATGAAGCAGCAGAATCTAAGAATTACAGTTACAATGAAGAAAGTATCTTAGACCCTTCCTTATATTTTGCAGGTAAGAAAACTATATTCCAGAAAAGCCGTATGGCTCATCTAAGGCCATTTTGCTAGCAAATGGTTGAGCCAGAACCAAATGTAAGGTGTCCTAATTTCTAGAACAGTGATCTTTTTGCCAGTCTGAATTGCTTCAAAGTTTACCTTTCAGGAGCAGGCAGTAATGCCACCATCAACAGTACTTATATAACCACTCAATTCACCTCTTTATAAATCTTTAAAAAAAAGCTAGTTTGTCAGTATTCCTATAAAAGCATACAGAACACTGATATTGGTGCCAATTCACTCCTTAAAAATATTTTAATAACTTCCCTAAAAGTTTTTTTTGTCTCTCATTGGTAGTCACTTGGGGGAATTAATGTGGAGAGTAGAGAACGAGAGTTCTCAGGTTGTCAGCAAGAGTATTTTCTGAAAGTGCCCAAAACTGTTTTCTGGGTTTAAATTTGACTTCAGGGAACAGCGTTCAGATATGTGGATTCTATTTGGCTTAACTGATAAAGCTCCACCTGCCAGTTTTTCCCCATCTCTTGGCCTCTGGCACTTTTAGTAGTTGAACCCCTTGCCCACCAGGGAATTCTGTTAAGGGTACCCTAGGCTTTGATATGGGGTCCCTGTGGGCTGTGACAGGAAAGGAGATTGTAGCTGCATGATTTAACCTCTTTTCACTATCCATACTCATTGCCAGAGAGAATCTCTGTCACATCAGCTAACGGCAGAGACAAGAAACCGTAAACTGTAAAACTCTATTCTCAGAAAACACACCATCCAGTGAATGCCTGGTAGCTTTTGCTGAGAGACAATAAATGTTACTGCTCTACAGTGAGGAGAAATGAGAAATCCCATTCTCAAGGGAGAAAAAAACACATCTCCACGTGTGACATGTAGTTAACATTATGGATAGCATCTGCCTGCACTCTTATCATGATGTAAATTTGTTTTCTCTTCACTGGCTTGAATAGTAACAAAATATTAAAATGGGAATGAAGCACAAGATATAAATTTTATTACAACTTCCAAGGCAATCTGACTATGTGTGTGGGGGGGGGAGGGAGGGGGGAGTTTAGGAGTGAACAAAAGCAGACAGCAGTTAGTCAACTCTAGTATTTATCACCTCTATTGGGAAGCCAATCTGTTTATTAATAATAAGCCAAATGCTGGTTGGAATAAATACATTTTGTAAGCTTTGCCAACATCATATACTTGGATTTTACATAAAGTTTCTGAAGTGCTCTGTACTAACTTGTTGACTAGGTTGTTTATTCTTTCTTTTGGATGAAATATAAAATGAAATATTAGTCACAAGGCTCATAAAAACTATTTTATGTCCCCCTTTTCCCCTCCCTAGCAATAGACATACTAGTTGTAAGGTTCTGGATAAATCTACTTCAAATGTATCCTTTATATTAAGCTGCACAGAGACAGGACTCGTATTTCTTATAAACTTAGTATAGCACCTGAGTTAGGTGAGTTTGAAGACCGTGCATTGACAATAAACTGGGGATTTTTAGGCCTTATGAAATGATAAAAGAACTCCTACATGAGGTGGACTCTAGCACTACAAGTGCACATAGGAAATTTTATTACCTTTTTATTCTTTATATATATGGTTTCCTCAGGTATATGGCCTGACTCTCAGAGAGTGGCTCATTTTTATCATACAGCTAACTGCTTTTAAGAAATGGACATGTTTACTCAATGCTACATTTAGATTAAGAAAATTACATCAGTTTCCTAAGTACTACCTTTCAATTTACACTCATTGACTTTACATAGTTTTTTAAATATTTATTTTAGTAATTACATGTTTATTTCTAAGATTTCTAATGGGCTCTTTTTCACTTTCTACCTGTTCTTATTTTGTCTCTGTATTTTCTTTTCTATTAGTAGTTTCTAAATGTTTATCTTCTTGATTATATGAACATTTCATAAAAGTTTTTCAAAATGTTTTTTTAAAATATATTTTATTGATTTTTTACAGAAAGGAATGGAGAGGGATAGAGAATTAGAAACATCGATGAGAGAGAAGCTTCAATCAGCTGCCTCCTGCACACCCCCTACTGGGGATGTGCCTGCAACCAAGGTACATGCCCTTGACTGGAATCGAACCTGGGACCCTTCAGTCCCCAGGCCAATGCTCTATCCATTGAGCCAAACCAGCTAGGGCTCAAAATGTTTTATTAATTTCATACCATCTAGAGAGAATTGATGTTCTGTTGTTGACATTTTGTAGCCTTTCTTAGCTGAGTTGCCTCCTTGTGTTTTAGAATTTTGGTTTGCAGCTGCTTATGAAGAAGGAAATTTCTTCTTTTTTTCTCTCTCTCTTCATTCCTACCTACTATCTAGTTGTAGTATCTGTCCTTACTCAAGTCTGTTCCAGGCTCCCAGCCAGAACTTAGACTTATGTTAATGATGTAAAGACAGTCTCACCCTAGTTACTGAGCCTGTGGGTGGTTGGCCCCGATTGGTCTTAAGTCTACATCCAGAATCCCCTCCCTGCTGGTGCAGCCTCCTGGGAGCCCCCAATTCTTGTAGCTACCAGCAGCAGAGTTTTTAGCTTCTTTGTCCAAATCAGTTGAGGGGAAGGGACACCACTCTCCTAGATTCTAGTTTCAATTTGTCATTTTGTGTATTGCCTATTACTTTTAAGTGTTTGGATCCACAGAAAAACTTATTTCTAAAAAACGTACTAGTACATTATAACACCAGTGGTCTTGATCCGGCATCAAGAAGGGTTCAGTAACCTGGAGAAGGCGCTATGCATAAATTAAATAAGAGTCCAGAGACGAAACATAATTTTGTAAGGCATTTGGGAGCCAGAGGAGCTTGGCTAAAGAAACCAAGTTCTCCTTGTCTCAGGACCCCTTGCTATTTATTAACACAAATTGTCCTAAGACCAGGTGTAGATATATACATCAAAGGGTAGGGTTTCATATACACAATCCATTGTCAGATTGGGGAAAATTGCCTATGGCTGTTCAGGTGTTTGGACAGCAGGAGGCAATAACATGTGGATTGAAATGCCCTTAGCTGTCTGGCAGCAAGCAATCAATTTTATGTATCCTTTTCAGGTTTGGGGAAACGCCCTCAGCCATCTCCAGATGATTCAGCCCTGCTGACATGCTGGAATTGGCTTCTGACAACATTACTGTTATAAAAAACTAGAGGCCTGGTGCACAAAAATTTGTTTAGTTGGGGGGGGTCCCTCAGCCCAGCCTGTGCTCTCTCGCAGTCCAGGACCCCTCAGGGGATGTCCGAATGACGGCATAGGCTCGCTCCCTGGGGGATTGGGCCTAAGCTGGCAGACATCTCTTTGGCAGCCAGAGAGCCCTCAGGGGATGTTCGACTAATGGCTTAGGCCCACTCTTCACAGGAAGTGGGCCTAAACCGTTAGTCAGACATCCTCAGCACTCCCGCAGAGGCGAGAGATGTTCCCGCCTCAGCTGCTGCACTGGCCAGCTATGAGCCAGCTTCTGGGTGAGCGGCACTCCCCCTACGGAAGCACACTGACCACCAAGGGGCAGCTCCTGCATTGAGCATCTGCCCCCTGGTGGTCAGTGCGCATCATAACGACTGGTCGTTATGCTGTTAGGGTCAATTTGCATATTGCCCTTTTATTATATAGGATAATGTAATTTTGTTTTAAACACCACTGGATGTGGGATGCATTGACTAATGGTTGTGAAAGTCAATTATAGAATCATCTAAGTACAGAGTAGTAATCTTAGGTGCTGGGGAACAATCGTAGAACTGGAACCTTTCCATTTGATGACAGTAGAACCCAGACCCAGAGAAGCTGTGAGTTGCTTCCCTGACATTTAGACCCCAAGCAGGTGGGAAAGAGGGGTGAGTGATTTCATTCTTTCACCAAGACAAAGCCTGGGATAACTCTTTTAAAGATGAGCTCTTTTGCCAGGCTGGTGTTGCACAGTGGTTGGACATCAACCTATGACCCAGGAAGTCCTGGTTTGATTCCCAGTCAGGGCACATGCCCAGGTTGTGAGCTCAATCCCCAGTGGGGAGTGTGTAGGAGGCAGCCAATAAATGATTCCCTCTCATTATTGATGTTCCTATCTCTCTTTCCCTCTCCCTCCCTCTCTGAAATCAATCCTATATAATAAAAGTGTAATATGCAAATTGACCGAATGGTAGAACAACTGGTCTCTGTGACATGCACTGACCACCAGGGGGCAGATGCTCAATGCAGGAGCTGCCCCCTGGTGGTCAGTGCACTCCCACAGGGGGAGCTCCACTCAGCCAGAAGCCAGGCTCATGGCTGGTGAGCACAGTGATGGTGGCAGGAGCCTCTCCTGCCTCCGCTGCAGGTGGGCAGTAAGGAGCGAGGGATCCTGGACTGCGAGAGCCCCGGACTGCAAGAACCCCAGACTGCGCCTAAGCTGGCAGGCGGACATCCTCTGAGGGCTCCCGGACTGCGAGAGGGCACAGGCTGGGCTGAGGGACGCCCCCCCTCCCAGTACACAAATCTCGTGCACCGGACCTCTAGTATATATATATTGATTTATATAGTTGTTTTCCCCCTCAAGAAGAATGCTATCCAAGGGCCAGGGGAACTTGTCTGCCTTTTGGAGGCAGGAGCAAAGAAATCAAATTGTTTCTAGCCTTCAGCCCACAAACTGCAAGGCTAAAGGAGTGAGGTCAATCAATACGTGTTATTGCATTTAGTCCTGGCTGAAGCACTATCATAGACAAGCTTTAATTCTGGTTTCTGCTCCTTGTGGCTGCAAAAGTTTGCTGGATCCTTATTGGATCCAAAGTGTGTTGAATCCTTATTGGTAATAGCCTTTCCCCCTGTTGGAAAGTGTCAGTATTCTGTATATGGACAAGGCTATTCACATCTATAAATTGATTGTAGGACCCAAGTGAGAACCCTCTTAAAGTGACAAAGTCAAATTAACTTACAACACACACACACAGAGTATAGTAACTGGAAAAATATGGAGATGATCTTGCTAACCCATTTGAGCCCCTGATCCACTTCGCTAAGGAAAAAGCCTCTGACAGGTATAGCAGAACTTTCCAAAATATATATTGCTTAATAAGTTTAGATTTCCTTCCCTTCCACTCCAGTAACTAAATTTAATATTAAAATCTGAATAATGATTTCTGGTTTTCACATATCTTATATAACTTAATTCTCAATAAGACTATGGGAATTAGTTACTGTAATATCTACTGGGACCTCCATGTACGTCTCCCTGTCATGCCCCATCCAGCAGCTGCAGGGGAAGGTTAGCTCTGACTGCTCACACCACCTTTCTCTGGAGAAGTTGCTCTTGGCCTCAGGGAACTGCCACACTTAAGATTTTTGCCTCCTTCCAGGATGTAGCATTCACGCTATCGATGTGGAAAATGCATTCTGTTTCCAGTCTATCAGAAAAGAAGTGCAGAAGCAGTTCTCACTCATCTGGGACTGACTGACAACAGGATACATCTACCATCGGCTCTGGACTGCCTGGCCTCTCCACAGAATATTACATTGGCCCATTCTATTAATATAATACTAATTAATCAAAGTTAGCAAAAATGGCAATTACATTGAAGTCCTTGGTAAGAATGTGCTTCAGAGGGTGGAACATACTCCCAATAAGCGCTCTAAGGCCCACCATACCATACTGGAGATGTGGTTGTCTGGGTGCACTAGGAATCTTCTCCAGAGAAAAGGGTGCATTGCATCTGGAGCCCTTCATCACTCAGAAGGAAACACAGGGGCTGTGGGGCCTTTTATATTTTGAAAGAAGGATATTTCCACTGGGGAATACCACTCTTAACCAGGGTGAAGACCCAGAGGACTCACTATGAGTCTGGTGCAGGTCAAGATTCCATGTATTATCTGAACCCCATGTACCCCACTAAAATGGGGGCATGATAAATTTTCATTCCAGAGATGCAATGTCATCAAGTACCTAATATGAAATTCTTCTTGAAAGGTCTAAGTATTTCTCTTTCCCAAAAATACATTTACCAAGTGAATTGTGGTAGGTCCCTCTGGAGAGGACTGGTGTAATCACTACTGTATGTTCTTGCCAGGGTGTTGCAGGATTCTTCTTCGTGGTGACCCACTACTCCTCCATGTAATAGCTTCTGGGTCTGAGGACTGGCTCACATCTACAAACTGAGTAAGGACTATTTAGTATCATGTGGAGTAACTTTCTTCAGCCTCTTGCTCATCTACTCTTCATTTATTTGTTGTATAAAATATTATTCTTGGTGGCTGCTCAACTATTTTGCCACTAAGAACACTGTCCTAGTAACCATTTGCATAGCTTTCTGCAGGCCAGGCCTCTCGACTACTGCTCAGACCTTGACACTCATTACAATAATTGTGCCTACTTGACTTCACGCTGTAAGTGCAACCACCTTGACTCTATGATAACAGATGTATCAAGGAGCCCAGGTGTGTATTAACAACTCCTCGTCTCTTCCTTGGTCTACAGAAGGTGGAGTGCCATTCAAATTTCCAAAGATATGTTTGCCTAATTCTCCAGCATGTGCCTTATTGCTTTGGTAACTATAGTATCTTTGAACTCTCTAGAATTCAATTAACAAGTGATTTTTCTGGACTTCCTCTATCATGGACAATATATATATTTTAATATTGTACATTTTGAGTACAATTGGAAACATTTTAATATGTACTTGATATTAGGTAATATTAAAGACACTACTATATTGTGGTGTTATAATGGTATTGTTAATGATATTTTTAGGAATTATGCTTATTTTTTGAAAGCATATTGAAAAATTTAGGTTAAAATGCTATGATATTTATAATTTATTGTTAAACCCCTAGAATAAATTAGGCAAAAAATGTCAAAATGTTAACTATTATGAAATCTGGGTAATATATACATAGATGTTCATCTACATCATATACATAGATTCATACATAGGTATGTATGGGTGTTCATTACACTGTGCGGTGCACTTTTCTATATATTTAAACTTTTTCATAAAATTTAAAAATGTAATAAAATTAGTAAAATGTAAAATATATCTATGTTGACATGTAAATGAGTATAAAATTGTACATATGAGGTACCAAATAAAGTAGAATGAATGGCATACAATAAGTACTATGTAATATTATCCCCCAATTGGGAATTTTCTTTTCTAGAGTAAGGATTCATGTGTTGGCTTAGAATAAATAATGTGGTCCTCTGACATTAGTTTCACTTCACCTAACACTCATCTTTTTAGAGTAATGAAGGGCAAATCATTGTTGCTTGTCAAGCAAACTCTATTAGCATGAATGCAGCATATGTTAATGCTATTAGAACTTAATGATAAATGATCAATAAGTGAGGTAGACACCTACAATACCATCCCAGTTGTGAATTTTCTGACATTTGGTAGACATTCATTAAATGATTGATGCTTAGCGAGGGTTTGGCAGGTCAGCAAATTTCTTGATTTTCTGTGCTTCAAAGAAGGTTCTAGTCTGTGAAAATATGCATTCAGAAGGTGGTTGAATGTCTTCTTACCACCCCATTAAGCTATTTAACAATTCTATAGTCTATGAATTATGAATTGCTTTCAAAATCAATTGGAACATAGAAACCATCTAGCATAACTCTCTCATTTCAAATATGAGGAAATTAAGCTCAAGGAAATCAGAGGTCTGTCCAGATGAGAAAATAGGATTTTCATTCTGAGTTCTGTGTCCTGATACATAAAACACATATAAAGGATGCTTTTCAAATAACTTTAGATGGGACTTCAACATAACATGGAGATTACTTTTTATTGTATTCTCAAATAATTTTGGTTTCACCAAATACACATTTATTAATTGTTTACCATGTGACAAGCAATCAGGATACTAAAAGAAAATTTGGTGTTTCTTGCCTTCAGCAATCCAGTGGGGAAATTAAATGAACAATGGTAAACAAGGTAGCTGACAACAATGGAAATATCAAATAGAGAAGAATGGGTTTTGCCAGAGTTGACCATGTAAAAAGAGTAGATGTCATGAAGGGAATGGATTTGATCTGGGTCAATGGATATGTATTCACTGGATGAAGTAGGAGTGACAAGGGACGCCATGAGGAATGACACAAAAGTGCAAAATGTGAAAGGTGTAGATAATAAATTTATCTGATAATTAAAGAGCTTAGTTTTTGCTCAAACTTTGAGTTTTAGCTGTTAAAACACTTTTCTATTCTTTGTAATAAAGTAAGCATGAGAATAAGGGTAAAAAAAAGCTCAACTTAAAATTAAAAGATTATTCTCTCAAATCTATCTCACACTCGAATATCTAAAAACAGTGGTATTAAAAAAAAAAAAAGCACAATGTAGGACATTCTCAAGCTCCCTGGATTTACCAAATCCTCATATTACAACCCCCAACTCAGAAGTTCTCAAGCATTGTTTTAATTCCATCATTTTAATGTTCATTTATTTAAAAAATATGTAATGCATATTGACCATGTGTCAGGCACTGAAGTAGGTTCTGAGGATACTGCAGTGAATAAGACAAACCATTTCTGCACTCATGGAGCTCATATTCAATCAGGAACTTGTTTCATTCAGTTCACTTCAGCACTTCTAATTTCACCCTTTAGTTCCTTAAACAACACAAATAACTCACAATGAATTTTTGGGTTTGATTAAAATATGTAATCATTTTTTACATCTCCCTTTCTATTGTACTTCTTCCGTTTATCTTCTTTATTAATCTTTTTAAAACACTGTCATTACTTGTTACTCTCTGTTCAAAAAACTCCAATAAGTCCCTATTGCTTTTCACAATGAAGCTGTGGTCATTTTTTAATCTCATCTCCCATCTCACCTTTGAGGATCACAGCTGTGGAACACATTCCCCAGGTTTATTAAGATGGAGAAAAATATACAAATCCCTTACAATAACTGCAGCCATTTGTGACTCCACAACTTCCTGTTCTGCTTTATCAACCTCTGATAAGTGTTATTCTCATACTTTCTATATCAATGCCTGAAATATCTTCTATCACCCTGTTTCTCCCACCTAAAGAGCCCCAGTACTTTTGGACTCCTCCAATTTTCAGCGATTAAATATTTTGTTTTCTTGAAATACCATATAATTCATGTTATTATTTTCATTTCTATTTACCTCAATGGATAAATAACCTCTTGAGGGCTTAGGGCCATGTTTCATTATTGTGCACATTATTTATAGCATCAGGTAGTGGGCACATGATGTCAGTATGGGATAAATGTTAGAGCTTTGTGCTTAGCAACGGACAGACCTTGATTCAGATCTGGTCTCAAATCTGACAGATCTTGTTTTATTCAGGTCCCAAAGAATAAAAGAAAAGCTACTGCATTTTATTTTTAAATTGCAACTCTATGTCTATTAATTTACCAACAAGGGAACATGCAGCACTGAAGAAATTCACTTAGTTGTTCACTGGGTAGAAAAAAAAATCAAGGGATATTAAGTGCTGGAAAGGAGGAGTTAGATAGTGGCTATACCAGTTAATCATCGAAGCTAACATTACAGACAGAACAGAAGGAGTCCATGGGTCCAGTACAATAAGTTGAAATAAGGCCCATTGTTCATTGGTTAGGACAATATCTTCAGTTAGGTCCAGTAAGAATCTAGAATACTGGGATCATCCAAAGTTTATGTTTTCTATCTGTGTCAGCTGTTTAGCATCTGTTATTATGAAACACAACACTGAATTTTGATAGCTCCTTGAAAAGTGCTACTTCAAGTGGAAAATGTCCTTTATAAAGGGTCATTTAATTCATTTTAAATATTTAATATGTATGCATTGTCTAGCTTATAGTAAACACTTAATAAAATTGTAGATGACATTTTTATTATGAGTAATATTTGCTCATTAATTGATTTTTTTTGAGAGAGAGAAATATCAATTTGTTGTTCCACTTATTATTCATTCATTGGCTGATACTTGTATGTGCCCTAACCAGGGATCAAACCGGCAATCTTGCCATATCAGGACAATGCTCTAACCAACTGAGCTATCTGCCAGGGCCTTCATTATTTGATTTTTAAATTGATTCCCAAAGCCATATCTTTGATTGTTTATTATCTCTGAAGAGAATTTGGAGAATGAGGAGAACTAAATATATCAATTGTAATAAATATTATATACAGGGCTGTGTCTACATTGTGGTTCCCCTCAAGGTCATACCTTTAAGTCATAACCCCCAGTTCCTCAGAATATTACTCTATGTGGACACAGTACCCTTAAAGAGGTAATTAAGGTAAAATGAGGTCGCATAGGGAGGTTGGGGAGTTAATCCAATGTGATTAGTGTGTTTATAAGAAGAGGGCATGACTAGGACCCAGCCACACACAGAGGAAGGATCATGTGAAGATATTTATCTACAAGCCAGAGAGAGAGAGACCACAGAAGAAACAAACTTCACTGAGACCCTGATTTTGGACTTTTGACCTCCAGAATTGTGAGAAAACACATTTCTGTTGTTTAAGCTACAAAGTCTGTAGTATTTTGTTACAGCAGCCCTAGCAAACTAATAGATTTTGGTCCTAGGAAGTGAGGTACTACTATGACAAATACTTAAAATAGTGGGAGGGTACTGGAACTGACTAATGGGTAGAGGCTGGAAGGGTTTGAGGTGCATGTTACAAAAGCATAGATTGCCTTGGAAAGACTGTTGGTAAAAACTAAACATTAAACGTGTTTCTGGTATGGTTTCAGAGAGAAAGGAGAAACTGGGGAAAGCGATCCTTTTCCAAAGTGGCAAAGAACTTGACTGAATTGTGTTCTAATGTTTTGTGGAAAGTATAACTTGTAGGTGATGAACTTGGATATTTCGTTGAGGAGATTTCTATAAAAGAGGAGCATTCAATACAAATCAGAGAAGATAGGAGGAGATGTGGGATAATGAGGGCCTGTCTCAGATTTCAGAAAAGCAAGTTTTCTCTAGAAAACTCAGCTGGAAATCAAGAGAGAAGCGTTCAATTCCACTGTTATCCCTTGCACTAACTTTCTGATCCCCCTATGAAGGATCACTCAAGGATTCTAAAATGCAATGTGTTTAAAATCTGTCCCAACAAATGTCTGAAGGACTAGTTAAATACGCTTAGCTTTAACTTAATTTAAGGCTTACAAAGCCAATAATTATTTTTGTTTGTTTGTGTTTTATTTATGTATTTACTTACTTATTCTTCCATCACCATTTATCACCCCTGTACCCTTTTCTACCCAGCCCTCCTCTCCCCTCCCTTCACCCCTGCCATCACCATACTGTTATCAATGTCAATGAGGTGTTTTTTTGTTTTGTTTTTTTACTTGACACACATTTCTTGTTCCTAATAATTGACATAAAGTGACTGGAATTGTCCTTAGGGAAGTTCAGACTGATCATCGTGCAAATAAAATTGCTGGCTTGGTTGCATTCACAACTTTGTTATCCTTAGGCCAAAGTCCAGAGACCAGGAAGATAGTTTGGTATCTGATTCAAGCAATCTGTATAAAACTGAATCTTTGAACAAATAGACTTCTGTACCTTGCTCCCAGGACATTATTTCAAAGGCTTTAATGACTTATTCAGGAGGAGGTCATAATTCTTAACCAGGTACACAAAATATCTACACTAATAAAAGAGAAACATGGTAATTGGCGTACGACCGCTACCCTTCCCATTGGCTAATCAGCATATCCTTATGCAAATTAACTGTCAGCCAAGATGGCGGCCAGCAGCCAGGCAGCTGGAAGCAAACATGAGGCTCGCTTGCTCCAGTGACTGCAGACTCCAACGTTCCCCGCCTCACTTGCCGGCCTCTGAGTTGCAACTCTAAGCAACTATGTACTATGTTGCAAATAAGAAGCTAAACAAAACCCCAGAAACC
>NW_005353460.1:515923-518650 GCF_000412655.1 Myotis brandtii
CTAAGCCAGCAGGTCGTTATCTCCTGAGGGGTCCCAGACTGCAAGAGGGCACAGGCCAGGCTGAGGGACCCCCCCCTCCCCCACCGAGTCCACAAATTTTTGTGCACCGGGCCCCTAGTATTAAAATAAAGTTCAAAGTACCCAGTTCCTTTCCTCATAAACCATGGAGACAAAGGATTTTTTATTTATTTTCTTCTAGATTTTAATTTACTTCGCTAATTTTTTTTATATATCTTAAAGAACTCTTTTCTACTTTTGGCCTGGAATATATACTGTCACACACAGACACAAAAGCCCCCCCCCCCCCCCCCCCCCCCCCACAGAAACAATGATGTTGTTACATATAGAACCATAACAGGATCTCTTAATAAATAGTGTTTTTTTAACTCTAAATATTTCTATTTGTTTCATTTAGATCACATAAAATCACCACCAATTGAAGTATGACTTTTCTTTTGACAACCACATTTGTGTGAACTTCTGGAAGGTAAGAAATATGCCTTATAGTGTATTTATTCATATCTAGTTTCATACCTTGCAGATGAGAGGTGTAAGATATATATTTGCCAAACCAATCTAGTGAAAAACTATATGGAAAAACAACTTTCCACATAATACTTTTTATATCAGTTCATATAAATAAAAAATATTAATAAAGCATCTAGAAAGACAATAATGGTAGATCAAGCATGTCAAACTCTCGCCCCATGGGCCACATGTGACCCACAACGAATATTTTTGTAGCCCAGCCAATATAACAGTATGTAAGAAACATTTTAAAATAAAAATTTTGTAACTTAATTTTTACAATATCCTGTTATACTTAATTATTTAATAACAAACTACAATGTTTGCTAATAACTGATTACTATAATCGTGTTGCATTCATTTCCCTTACGTGCCTTACGTCAAGGTGCACCATTTCTCTCCACTAATACTAGTAGCAATTGTTTTAGCAGCCAATTGCTACCTCATTAATCTTGGACTGGGTTATTTGGTATGTGCAACAGGAAATATTTTGCTTTCGGAGAACAACAACAAAAAAGGTTTATTTGCATTACACATATTAATTTGTGCAGTTATTTAGTGTCTGGTAAGTAATGTTCAAGAAAAAATATTAATTTTTATTAAAATGTTCTATTATTTTATGTTAATAATTACTCATTTATTTCAACACTTTATATTCAGCATGTCTGTATCAAAATAAACCTATGTTTCTATGAAAATTGAAGCTTTTGTTTTTTTTTGCGGCCCACATAAACTTAAACCTTGTTTATTTGGCCCATATTAGCTTTAGAGTGTGACATGCTTGTGATAGACCAGAAACCCTCAGTGGGCCAATTCACTCAGTCATGTGGGTGTGGGGCTGCATTTTATCCATACAGAGCATTGAGACATGGTACTTCTCTAAGTCAAATTGTCCATGGAAGCTAAATTGTGCTAAAGATGGATATAGTCACTTCCATCCTCAAAACCTCTCACTTAATGTTATTTCTTCTTTTTTGTTTGTTTGTTTTTGTTTAGATATTTCTGTGGGCTTTAACCCAGGACTTTGTGTAGCTTCTGAATTAAAATGTGACTACAGAAGAATTATTTATCAGGGCATTCTTTAAGGGAAAAGATGGGAAACTCTACATAGCTTACATCAGTAAGAAATAGTAGCTACATCTTTTGTTTTCAAAATAGAAAGTCAATTTTGCCACCATCCTGCCTGGTTATTTGAGTTGAATAAATCTCCTTTCAGCCCACAGTTCAGACTATTTGTATTTCAGCTGTTATTCAGTGTCCTAAACTTGAACATTTTTATCACCAATCTCCAACCTGATAAAAAAAAAAAAAAGAAGAAGAAGAAGAAGCACATCCATCAGTAGTAAGAGGGTAAAATGTCACATTCTTTTGTAAGAACAAATAAGACAGTAACTAGTATTAAGGGACCTCTGAGACAACATCAAGCATAGCAACATCTGCAATATAGGGGTATCCTAAGGAGAAGAGAGAAAGCAAGGAATTGAGAACCCACTTGAAAAAATAATGACTAAAAACTTTCTTAACCTGATGAAGGACACAAGTCCAGGAAGCACAGAGAGTCCCAAACAAGATGAACCCAAAGAGACCCACACCAAGACATCATAATTAAAATGCCAAAGGCAAAAGACAAAGAAGAACCTTAAAAGCAGCAGAAAAAAGCAGTTATTTACCTACAGTGGAGCTCCTAAAAGACTGCCAACTGATTTCTCAGCAGAAACATTCCAGGCCAGAAGGGAGCAGCAAGAAATATTCAAAGTGATGAAAAGTAAGGACCTACAACCAAGATTATTCTACCCAGCAAAGCTATCATTTAGAATCAAAGGACAGATAAAGAGCTTCCCAGATAAGAAAAAGTTCAAGGACTTCATTACCACAAAAGCAATACTACAAAAAAATGTTAAAGGGTCTTCTTTAAGAAGAAAAGAAAAAGATAAAAATATTAACAATGGAATAGCAATATATATATAAAGCCAGTGACCGGAATGCCGAAACGACTGGAACGATCAGTCACTGTGATGCCCACTGGGGCCAGTGAACCAGCCCAATCGGGGGGTGAGGCCGGCTGGCCAACCTTCCACGGACCCTCCCCCCAGCCGGCCCCACCCCTGATTGGCCTCTCCCACCCTGATTGGAGGGTGAGGTGGTTGGCCAACCCCTTCCTGCGGCCCTTCCCCTGGCTGGCCTGCCCCACCCAATCGG
>NW_005353460.1:528058-576768 GCF_000412655.1 Myotis brandtii
CAGCCCGTAGCCCCTTCCCCCAGCCAGCCCCACCCTTGATTGCCCCCCCCCAATAGGGGCCAGAACCATCCAGCTAACCTACTGCAGCCCCTCCCTCTGGCTGGCCCACCCCAGATGGTCCCCCATCACCCCAATCGGGTAGGTCCAGCAGGCCAACTGCCTGTGGCCCCTCCAGCCAGCCCCACCCTTGATTGCCCCCCCCCAATAGGGGCCAGAACCATCCAGCTAACCTACTGCAGCCCCTCCCTCTGGCTGGCCCACCCCAGATGGTCCCCCATCACCCCAATCGGGTAGGTCCAGCAGGCCAACTGCCTGTGGCCCCTCCCCCAGGATGCTGGCCCCTAATTGGTCCCCCCCCCACTCCATTTGGGGGCAGGGCTGGGCAGCCCACTGCCCACAGCCTCTCCCCATGGCCATCCCTGCCCCCAGTCGGCCCTCCCATACCAATCGGGGGTGGGGCCTGCTGGCCAATTACCCTTGGCCCCTCCCCCCAGCCAGCCTGGCCCTGATAGGACCCCAATCGGGGCGGGCCAGCTGGCCAACCTCCCGCTGTCTCCCCCTCTTGACAGGCCCTGCCTTGATCTGCAGCAATTGGGACCGGGCTGGCTGGAACCCACCCATGCATGAATTTGTGCATTGGGCCTTTAGTAAATACATATATATCAACAATTACTTAAAATGCAAGTGGATTAATTGCTCCAATCAAAATCATATATAAATATTTCTCTCTTCTCCACATCCAGCACAGCTAGAGAGTGGTTCAGCTAGAGAGTAGCTGAACAAAGTTTGTTGTGGTTCCTTGAGTAGGGACAATGGGGGATTGAGAAAATGGAAGAGACAGACACAAATACAGTAGGGGAAGCTGGGACTGGGTGGGACCACTGTCCTCTGATGGAGAGACAGGGGCCCAGAGCCAATACAGCATGTTTATTTTAAACAGCAAAAACAAGGAAGTTTTACTAAAGCCCAAGACAAAAGAGATTATGTGTATTCTTGTGGGTTCTTTGTTCACTTCTGGGTGGGCCCACATAATCATGTTTGTTCTTGGTGCTTGGCTGGATTTAGATAATGAAACCCACCCCCTGGCACCTGAGCTGAAGGTCAGGCTAACAACATACCTGCCTCTGGCAAGGTGTGTTTCCAGGACGTGGCTCTGCCAATGCCACTGGATTCAGCTGACAATAATTAAAGAAATGCTCATGTGCCTTCCCAGGTGCTCTCTACAGTCATAGGGTTGCTGAATGGATAACAAAACAAGACTCTTATATATGCTGTCTACAAGAGACTCAGTTCAGATTGAAAGACACATACAGACTAAAAGTAAAGGGATGGGAAAATATATTTTATGAAAATGGAAATAAAAATAAAGCTGGAGTAGCAAAACTTATACCAGACAAAATCAACTTAAAACAAAGACTGTAGCAAGAGCCAGAGAAGGACTGAGTAATTCTACTTCGGAGTATTTTTTGAAAAACAAAATAAAACATTAAATTGAAAAGATATATGCATCCATATATTCACTGCAAAATTATTTACAATAGCCTATATATGGAAGCAACATAAGTGTCCATCAGTAGATGAATGGATGAAAAAGATGTGGTACATATATATACAATGGAATATGACTTAGCCATAATAAAGATGATATCTTGCCATCTGCAACAACATGGATGGGTCTAGAGCAGTGATGGCGAACCTATGACACGCAAACTCATTTTTGGTTGATTTTTTTTGTTAAATGGCATTTAAATATATAAAATAAATATCAAAAATATAAGTCTTTGTTTTACTATGGTTGCAAATATCAAAAAATTTCTATATGTGACACGGCACCAGAGTTAAGTTAGGGTTTTTCAAATTGCTGACACACCGAGCTAAAAAGGTTCGCCATCACTGGTCTAGAGGGTAAAATAAGTCAGAGAGAGAAAGACAAATTCCATGTGATCTCACTTATATGTGGAATTTTAAAAAACAAAGTAAATAAACAAGCAGAATAGATACAGAGAACCTTTTGATATTGCTGGAAGGGAGAGAGCTTTGGGGGAATGGATAAAAAAGGGATTAAGAAGTACAAATTGGAAAAAAAATTCAAGAGGTTATCTAAATTGGGTGGAACAAGATTAAAGGGGGCTTTTAAAACAACTAAGAAGAGCTTGGACTTGTGGTAGAAATAATCAGGGAGCTGAAGTAGCTGAACAAAGTTTGTTGTGGTTCAAGTACTCCCCTCTTCCAATATAATCTTTTATTCATGTTTCCCCATTATATATAATATATAATATTTGACTTATAAACGGGGGAGACTTGTACCTGTCGACCTTAGATGAGGGTAATGGTTTATTTCCTAGTAGATTATAAGCAACTTGAATATAGCAATCGCATTTTTGTTCCTTTTGTCACTCCTTATAACATCTACACATATAAATACTGCAATGATTGTAAGTCACCAAGATTCTCATGAAAATTGCAAGAGGGAGGTGATAGATTATAAAACATGCCATAATTCTCCACTCTGACCTTTATCCATGCCTCTGTGCAATGTGACTTTACAGGAATTCTCAGGCAGAAAAGAATCTATTTCTTAATCCTGTGCATCTGGCCTGTGCTTGCTTTGACTATGGAATGTGGCAGAAATGACGCTGCACCAGTTCTGAAACTTCTGCTCAAGAGTCTTTGCAAGCCTCATTCCCTGGCAGAACCTCCCAGACACCATGTGAACTGACACAGTCTACCCTGCTGTGTATTAAAAGATGCTTGAGCTACTGCTCTCAATACCTCAGCTAATAAATAGCTAACCCTCAGGAGCAGAGTCTCTGGAGTGACCAGAAGCTGGCCACAGAGGCGTTACTGAAGCAAGCTGAAAGCATAAGTGCTGACTCATATACCTGTGAGTTGAATGAATGTTTGTTGTTCTAAGCCACTCTGCTTGTGGTGGTGTTTTGCAGAGAACAATAAGTGATGCATGGGATGAAGGGGAAGAACAAGTAGAAGAAGAGGCAGAAGGAGGTAGGAAGAAAGAAGAGAGGGCCTAAATATATGAATGACTTTTTCATGGAAGTTCTACTAGTAAATCCTGTATTTTATTTAATCAGGGTTGCTGTCGCATTGGTAGCATTCAGCAAAGCCGCAAAAGTTATGTTGCATTCCTTCTTCTATTTGATCAAACTTGAGGCTTGAAATATTCATGCAGATAAAAGAACTCATTAAAATTCAGGAGAAATGTCTTCATTTGCCATTAGTTCATATGTACAGGAGTAGCATCTGTCTTCTAGCAATGGGTAGCTACTTAGTCTCGCTTAGCAATTTTCCCTTTGATTAAACTCACATATCAGAACATTATTGCTTTTCTGTGTCTATTAGGATAGTAGTGATTTACCTTTGTAAGGCTGTTGATAGAGCATTGAGTGAGGTAATTTTTTTATAGAGACATTGATCAGATTCCTGAAGCCACCATAATTCTGGACTCCAATATAAAGCTCCTATTTTTTCTTTTTCCCCTTCGTATACCTCCTCTGAATATATATTTTTTTAAATCAGGAAATATTTTTAAAAACCAGTGAAAAATACTTGCAAAGACCTGAAAAACAAGATCAGTATCAAAGTTTACATAAGAGATAATTTAATCCACCATTGAAATGTCAGTGTTCTATCTTCATGCTGTACAAGGACCTCAGAGAATATCTGTGGACAGAGGAAATTAAAGAAAGAAGTACAAGGGGTAAATTTAGAGAAATATAAAACCCTACAGTCATTCAGTTGCTTACCCCGCTATTAAGGGTTTTGAAAAATTGGAAGAAGCCTGTGGAACCAAGTGGATATGCAAGACAGTAATGCTGATGTTATCAGAGAACAGCTTGGAGAAAAATAGAGGAAACATGGGATATAGGCATCTGACACTTTCATTAGCCACCATTCTTGGTCTTTTATCCAGTGGACTGCTCTGGCAGTTCAAAATAAAATTATTAATGAATTATTAATGCAAATAAACATAATTCTACTTATCAATATTCCTGTACCTGTTAAATAGTCAAGTGGCAGTAGTCAATGGATTTCCGGGCCCCTCTAGTCCTGCCTCACTCCTGGATTAGAAGGGATGAAGGACACTCATTATTTCCAACAAATTTGTGCAAAAGAATTGCCCTAGATATTTTGAAAGTATATTTTTATTTATTTCAGAGGGAAAGGGAGAGGGAAAATCAATGATGAGAGAGAATCATTGATCAGTTGCCTCCTGTATGACCCCCACTGGGGATTGAGCCAGCAACCAGGGCATGTGCCCTGATCAGGAATCAAATCATGACTTTCTGGTTCACAGGTCAACACTCAACCACTGACCCACACCAGCCGGGCGTGCCTTAGATATTTTAATAAACAAGCTAGACATCTTTGAGAGTTGGGGCCTGATCATCCAAATTAAGAAAACTCCCCCAGTTAATTTTCTTGCAGCCATTTGAATTCTGGTTCATGGCCAGATTTTTTGAAACCACTGGACAAGATGAAATTAAGGTTCAAGGATAGGGTATTTGTAGAGCTTTTGGTAGGATAAATTGATTTCTATAGATTTAGCACTTCCACAAATACACCATTTTAATGAGGCTCTAAAGCAGAGAATACAAACACAAATACCTACAGAATGAAGCAGGCAAATGTACCTTCTCTAGAAGTCATAGCCTATTACTGCCATGTGAAATGAGGGTGCAGTTTGATTTTTCAAATCCATCCAGAAATCCAGATATCTTAAATTGAAATTTCTTAATTTTAAAATGTTAACAACTTAGTTTTAAAAACTAAAAACACTGTCCTTCCTGGGCCCAACTGAATGTTTCTCTGGGCTGGAATGTGACCGCTTTATAAGCTACCATAGGGTATCTGCAGATGTGACATTGCCTTTGGGTAATTCCACTTTGTAATAAATATTCTGAAGTATCCAAGTATCAAAAGACTAAGTACAGCAAGGAAATTACCTAAGATTTAATAATGACTAATCTTTTTCAAATATTATTTTTCACCTACATGTACATTAGTGTAACTATGACCTCATTCCAAAGACAGAGTTATATGGAGCTCAGCAACACCTCTCTGCCCACACATAAACTCAAACATGCACACGCATTTCTCTTTCAACATCTTTTTGTGTGAGTTTATGTGCATGGGGTGTTCGTTTCTTGGCTGGAGGAGAGCACATTATTCAGGGATACTGGGTGTAATGAGGTAAAGGAACAATGGCTACCGCTCTCCGTGTTTTGTGGGAAGCTGCCTATTGTCTTCACTAGCAGAGAGGTGTGGACAAGGAACTCGGAAGGCTGGTGATCCTTGGAGCCCTTGCAAAGGTCAGGGCTGTGCACCCACTGTTAGTCCAGACAATGGTAGCTGAAGCAACTTCCCCATTTACTATTATGTAAATCCTTGCTGATGGGCTAGTCTGCCTATTACTGGAAATTGCCTGCCTAAGGGCAATGGGTATATCCCAAACCAATAAAAGGTTGGCAAGGCCTGAGCACCAGGGGAAGTCCTTCCCCTTGAGTTGGACTTACCCGCCTGGCCCCCCAATATTTCCAAATTATCTCTTGTCTCTTTCATTTGTGTGCAGCTCCTCTTCCAGATCCTGAACCCTGAACCACACGGGATGTGGGGGGAAATATTTACGACAGTGTTTCCTGTGGCTTTTCAGTCCTTGTGGAGAACAGTGTTAAAACCACAAAATGAAACAGCTCTTTCCTTGAGAGATCTTGGAAGACTGAGCCCAAAGAGTGCCCAGAGAGTTAGCACAGAACCAGGGAGATGGGCATTCTCTCTCTCTTCAGATGACCGTGTGACTCCAGTACCCAGAGGACTCAAAGACAACACAGCTTTATTTGGCACCTGTAGGATGTTGTAGCTCAGTGGGTTGGGGTCAGAATTCAATGCCTTCTTGAGAGTGGCACTGCAGTGACAAATGACCTATTTAGTGTCAATTATCAGTAGCCACATCCACCACTCACAAGAAGAACAGAGTTCACATAAGCCAGCTCATTCCTGTATGTCAATGAAACCAGCCAAGGAACAACCAGAAAATTGAACCTGCCCACCATCTATCTGCCACCTCCACCGCCTGTGGCCCCATTGAGTGCATTATTCACCCTAACAATGTCTTAAAGCTGACTTAAGCTAACTTAACGATACAGACTCTTTAGGGTTTTTTGGTAAATATTAGTTGTCTCCAATGATTAGAGATGGTTGAAGCCAGTTGTTACCTTGCATCCTCATTGACGGATACTATGTTTTTTTTAAAAAAGCAAAACCACCCCTAATTCTGCCAACATTTATTAGGGAACAGGCATCAAAACATGCAAATGATGAAGTCCTGCAAATGTGATTAATTCTCCACTCTCCATCCTTTATATTCTGTCCTATCTAGGCACGCCACAGCCCCTGGCATTAAAGGCTCATCTTGCCATACCAAATATTCTGATAGCAGAAACAGCTATTTTTCCAGTTTGATTAGAGCAAAGAATTCTCTATAAAGTGGGGAACTAGGGAGTAAGTGGAGTTCTAGACCGAGGGTACTACTCAAAAAATATTAGCCTGCTGGGATTGTCAGAGAATTCATCATGCAAGAGTAGACTTTTCTGCACAAATGTTTCTGGCTGATATATATTGATACTATTCATTTTTCCATGACATAATTTAATATTCTTTTATGTTAATTAATAAACCCTCTGGCACTGAATCAGACTGTGATATGTGAAGCACTTTCTGTAGCCCCCTCTGGGGAGTGTGAACTACAGAATAAGGTTTTCAAATTCTAACCAACCTCCTCTGAAATGTTCTGAAGTGTAAATTATCGAGTAGCATACTTCACATGTCATGTGACCATCCCTGCAGTATGGATTAATGTTAATTTAGACATATACATACACCCCACACTGTCAAACTGAAGTGCTTCAAATAAATTTTAGAAAATAGAGTAATATTTCACAGAACGTTGTATTTGGCCGTGGAGCTTGCTTTTTGGTGAACTCACTTTACAGTGAAAGAATCCAAGCCCATGGGATTCACTGATCTTACCATCTAATCCATCATCCAGAAGCAAGTAGCTCTGTAAAACAGTGGAATGACTTATTAAGACACACTGTTAACTAGGAGGAAACACCAGACAAAGTAAGGATGTTGTGCACAGATTTAGTATGACCTCTACATCAGCACATGGCAATAGAGCCCTTTATCCTTGAATGCACAGGTGTGGGAGTAAAAGGATCCCTTCTTAGTTTTACTCACATAATGACCCTCTCAAAAAATTTCATCTTGTGCAGCAGTAACATATTCCCTCTGGATAGTCAATATCACTTTCCTTGTCCAATATCCCCAAATCACCTTCTTCCTTTCTGTTTAATTGGAAGCTAGAGAAGCCCACATTAGCCAGGTGTATGTTACAGCTTCAGATTTATTGGAACCACTTTCAGTGGGAACACCATACTCCTGAAATATTAAAATTTTAAAACCAAAAGAGCCCAGTGTCTGTCTTGAAATTGGACAATGATAAGTGATATGTAGTAGTAATAACATGTTTTTTGAATATTACTTGAGTCTCCTATCAATATTTGGGAATTCCTCCCATTATGAGTTGATGAGAGACAGAGTCTACCTTCCACTGTAGAAACTCAAGTACTCCCTTCTCAAGCCCCACTTACAGTTACCACATGGACACATGATTGCACAGCCAATAACAAGCACTCATTCTGGAACTTGAATAAAAAAGTGGTAAAGCAATGAAGCAAGATAGGAAAGAACTTCTCTGAAAGTAGATGGAGGTGTGTGTGTGTGTGTGTGTGTGTGCACGCGCGCATTTACTTTCCAATAACACCCTGGTGGTCAGTGCGCTCCCACAGGAAGAGCTCTGCTCAGCCACAAGCCAGGCTGATGGCTGCCAATACAGCAGTGGTGGCGGGAGCCTCTCCCGCCTCCTCAGCAGTGCTAAGGATGTCCGACTGCAGCTTAGGTCTGCTCCCAGCTGGCAAGTGGACATCCCCCGAGGGCTCCTGGGCTACCAGAGGGATGTCTGACTCCCAGCTTAGGCCAAATCCCCGGGGAGTGGGCCTAAGCCAGCAGGTGGACATCCTCCGAGGGGTCCCAGACTGCAGGAGGGCACAGGTCGGGCTGAGGGATGCCCCTGAGTGCACAAATTTTTGTGCACTGGGCCTCTAGTAACCAAATAACATTGAATGAAATGATGTTATTCAAGGATCTGGTGTATGCCACAATTTGCATTATAGTCATCTGATTCCTTTTGCATAGGTGCATCCTTTCTGGTGTTTGTGTCAAGGACCATAGAGAGCCAGAGCCTTTGGCTAATTTTTCTTTTGCTGTTTATGTAAATAAACTGTCTGAACCTAAAAGTCGTGTTGGCCTGGCTTTGCCTTAGGTGTGCTTGATGACCTACTTCCAAGCTCATTCAGGTTGTTGGAAGAATTTGGTTCCTTGTAGTAGTAGCTTGAGGTCCCCATGTTTTGTATAGCTGTCATGTGGGAACTTTTCTCAGTTCCTTAAGGCCATCTACACTCCTCATCAGTGCTATCTCCATCTTCAAACCAGCAATGGGCATAGTCCTACTCATCCTTCACACCACTCTGACTTCTACCTACCACATCTCTCTGCCTCCAGTCAGGAAGAGTTCTCTATTATGGGGCTCATAGGATGAGTTTGGGCCCAACTAGATAAAACAGGATGTTTTAGGGTCCGTCACCCTAACTACATCCGCAAAGCCCCTCTTGCCATGTAAAGTAACATACTGCAGGTTCTGGGTATTAGGATGTGGACATCTTTGGGCTGCCTGCCACAATTAGCAATGACATTGATATCCCAACAGACCAGAATTGTCACACTGTTTTGACTCTTGCTTTGGCTATATGGTTTACAAGCTTGGTTGTCCAGCAAAGCTCTCACCTGCTCAAGCTACTGTGAGTTATTAATATTCTTTTGTTAACTCTGTTTTTTCTTATCAGGGTCAGTTTCTGTTTCTTACAACTAAAACTCTAACTGATAAATATACACATGATTTTCAGCACTCTTGACAAGTATTAGATGAAATTTCTTGGGACTTAATATCCTTTTACAAATAATTACAGCTCATAGACTGGCTTACAAATATCTTCTATACAACTCTTCAGTAGAAATGACAGCTTACATCTTTTCTTCATTGAGACACTTTTACTTAAGACTTGTGGTATCAGTGTCTATAACTGTCATATGAAATATTCCTGTATTACTCACTGCCCATTATAATAAAAAATGATAGAAAATACAAACCCAAAGACCAACTGCTTGTGTCTCACTCACAATTGAAAAACTTCCCACCTATGCCCCCTCCCTCAGTCCTGTCTCCAGTCGAGATTATGATTCATCTGGAATTTCAAAGAACAATCACTCAAGATCATTTAGTTAATTTCTTGGGACCAGAGCTGGAACTAATTGCTCCCCTTCCTCTAGGACAATGGTTGGCAAACCGCGGCTCACAAGCCACATGCGGCTCTTTGGCCCCTTGAGTGTGGCTCTTCCACAAAATACCATGTGTGGGCGCGCACGTATAGTGCGATTGAAACTTCGTGGCCCATGCGCAGAAGTTGTTGGTTTTCGTGGCGAGTCTATTTTGAAGAAGTGGCATTAGAAGAAGTGGAGGTACGTTCGCTGAGGTCGATCCCTCAGATTGAGGACGTTTTTAGCAAAGGCCAGCTTAAGAGGACCCTAATGAAGTTAATAACAATGTACCTACCTATATAGTTTAAGTTTAAAAAATTTGGCTCTCAAAAGAAATTTCAATCGTTGTACTGTTGATATTTGGCTCTGTTGACTAATGAGTTTGCCGACCACTGCTCTAGGAGATCATCAGAGGTGATTCCACAATGCCCTGCTTTCCTTCTTATCTCTTTACTGTTACCTACACTCTCACCCTCTTCCTATTTGGGATGCCTCATAGTCCAGTACATTTCCCACAGCTTTCTGCATTTGCAAAGCCTCCACTATGTACCTTGGAAAGAATATATCCTCCTCTAACTCTTCATGACATTGTCTTTGCTGAAAGCTGGCTCTCTCTAAGGCTCTCTCCATTTCTCCCAAGTTTTCTCAGTTGAAGGCCCTTATTTCCCTATGTTATTTCCCAACAGTGCAGGGCCATGAGGTAGTATGAGTGTTCTCCTTGTTCCTATTGCCCTTCCACACCACTTCTTCCTGAAATATCCAAGCTCCTCTAATAGGCCATCAAAATATTACTCTTTCTCAATCATTTACTGAGGTGGCAATTCATGCAGCCTCTGCTCAGATGAATTGATGTAAACAGAGTTACATCAATTAGAGGAGCTTTTTAGAGGAGCTTTCTATGATCACCCATCAGTAGGCATTCTACGTCCTCCCAATTTCTTTTCTAACTCATCATCATGTTAATTTCCTTTATAGCATGCATATTATAAAACTTTTTATTAATTTATTTTTCATTCATTTAGTGTATGTTCCTCTTGCTTGAATAAGTCAGAGTTCTTGTCTATTTCACAGTTGTATACTCAGTACCTGACATTTTAAGAAAAATTGCCCGTCTGAAATTGGGTTAAAATAACTCTACATGTATTTCATAATTCTATGAAGTTATGCTTTGATATTTTACCTATAATAGCCAATTTTCCAGATATTATTCATGGAATAATAGTCTTCCTCCTCACTAACATACAGTGTTTTCTCTATTATATATTGTTATGCCCAGAGTTCGGGGTCCCCAATAATCCACGACCAGGGAGCCTTTTCCGATGCAAAAGCAAAGGGTCTTTTATTCAAGCCCGGGACTTGGTCCCCCTCCTGCCTCCATTACTGGATGCAAGAGAGAGCCCCGAGTTCCAAGAGAACAAAGAATTTATAGGGCTTGGGGTTGGGGGGTGGGGGTACACTCTGACCACTGATTTGGCCGATTCCGGTTGGTTGAGTGAGGGCCGGGGGCTAATGACGCAAGGGCAGGATGGTTATCTACTCTTAGATGCATATGTTTGATTGTTTTGCCAAAGCCAATCTATTTTAATTACTAAGAATTTATAAACTTTGTAATAGGGAAAATTATTACTTTTCCACTCTTAAGCTTTTCATAGGAAGTCTTTCCCAGATAAACATGAGACTGCAGATTATTTGGCACTTTCAATGCGAATGACAGTAGAATAAATCATAAAAGAAAATATCAATTTTTTCTTTTTTATTGAATTTATTGGAGTGCCATTGGTTAATAAAATTATATAGAATTCAGGTGCACAATTTAAATTTGATTATAAAAATATGGACTTCTATACATTGGAAAACATCATGTAGCAGTATTTGGGTAGGAGTTAGACAAATACTGTGAGTCTTCATGACACAGGTCATACCAGCCCCGGGAGCCCTCCACTTCTCTGTAAGGACCAGCCCCTACCTGCTAACAAGCTGTCCAACTGCCATGGAATGCTCAGGAGAGGGTAGGGATGCTCAAACCATTTTTACTTGGAAGGTGCTACGAGCTGGTCTGAAAGAGAGAACATGAACCTTGAACTCCTTCAAATGTGTCCTCAGATCTGACCAATGGACTGGACAGAAAGGATAATATTAAGGACTGTGTCTGGAAAAATGTACCAGAATGTTGAGATCAGTGGGAAGACCGGTTCTAAGAAAGGTGAAAAGCTGGCCTGGCCATTGCCTGCCACAGCACCACCTCTTCCCTTGGATCACCTGTGCTGTCTGAGTGGAGGAACTCGACTATTCAGGTGTAGAAAAACCCTTTCAAAGAGCTGGTTAAAAAAAAAAACAAACAGAGAGGAACCTACCTGCCACCCATCCTGAGACATAAGGAGCAGCCATCATGGAAAGGTAAGGATATCTAATCTTTAAAAATATATATTTTTTAATTTACTCTATTGGGGTAACTTTGGTTAACAAAACTATACAGGTTTCCAGTGTGCAACTCAATAAAATATAATCTGTACACTTCATCATGCACCATCACCTGAAGCAAAAAAAAACACTCCCTTTGTCCACCTCCACCTAGCTCCCACCCTCCGTTATGTCTGGCTATCACCACAGTGTTGTTGGTGTTTATGTGTTATGTATATGTGTGTTTTGGCTAATCTCTTCACCTTCTTTCATCCAGTCTCCTCTCCTGCTTCCCTCTGACAGTTGTCAGTGGTGCATATTTACAATGGAATACTACTCAGCCATAAAAAAGAAGGCAATCTTATCCTTTGCAACAGCATGGATGGAGTGGAAATTATTATGCTAAGTGAAATAAGCCAGTCAAAGAAAGACAAGAACTATATGATCTCATTTATATGAGAAATCGAATCTTTATGTGAGTTCCTCCCCTTCCCTAACCAAATCCTAAAGAATAATATAGTGGGGAGGGGGGCAGAAGTGCTTAATCAATAAGGCTCTGAATATTATTTGTGGAATTACAGAAAATTTGTAATGTCTGGTAGGAATCTAGGATACCTGTGGGTTACAAATAAATGTTCCAAAATGTTAATGTTTTCCCTAATAAGATATGCTTAATACTGAAACAAAGAAAGGATGGCTTTTCTAATGGGGAAAAAAAAATGTCAAAGCACATCAACAGGTAGTTAACTAGTGAATGAAGGAAACCAGTAAATGTTACCCCAAAATATGCCTCTTTGACATAAAATGTTTTGAGCTGAAGGTAATTAAGAAGTAGTAAATGCAGAAAAAGCTCTTCTTTTTCTGCCTAAAGACAGGATATAAATTCTCCTTTTACTGCTGACAGACTCTTATCAACCCAGAGATGGCACAAGAGGAACCTGCAAACAAACCTTTGTTAAACTAACTCTATCTTCCTAGTTACTTGGTCACCATTTACCACCCTTAGCACAAACCCCTTGTCTTGTCATTCCTCCACAAATATATTGTGTGTTGTTGTTGTGTTTTTGTCTAAAAAGTATAAAAGCTTCCTGCTCAGGTTGCTTCTTTGGGTCTTTATTCTCTTATGAAAGTTTCCATGTGCATTTAAAATTTAATTAAATGTGTTGGTCTGTTGTTTCTGCCCTAAACAAAGAACTGTGACTTACAAATGTACATGTACAAATAATTTATTTGAAAATGTAAGGGAAATAAAATTTAAAATGATAAAATATATTAAATTATCAACTGAACTAATATTTTAAAAAAGCTAAACACGACCATATGAGTGGAAGAGAAGAGACCCAGGAGCTTCTGTGGGAATAAAAACGTTATGAGCTTTCCAAGGAGAGATCTGACAATAAATATCAAACACTTAAAAATGCTCATGTGTTTTGACATAGTAATTTCACTTTTAGGACTCAATCCAAGGAAGTCAGTAGAGATGAGGACAAATATTTACAAAGGTACTTATTTTTATATTAAAGACAACATTTTTGTAATAAAAATATTGAAAACCTAAATACCTAGGAAGTGGCTAAATAATTAAGGTAACATAATAAGTATTGCATAGTCATTGAAACAATGCTTTAATTTTAGTGACGTGAAAAATATTCAATATCTAATGCACAATAGAAAAAGAATAAAAAGATGGGAAACTGTATAGTATGACTACTTACAAGCCACAAATCGCTGAACCATAGCTCAGGCATCACCAAGGCCCCTGCAATCATTTTATGAAGGAAGAAATTAAGGTTCAAAAAGAAATGATGGATGGGAGAGGTTAAATGATTTCCCCAAAGTCACAGAATTAAGGAGGAGCAGACCAGGGCCAGAATTCTAGTCCCTTGACTCCTCATTCATAGTTCCTGGAATTTGCTTACTCACATCATGCACTTTTAGGGGTTCCCAACTTCCCACCTACATCACCACATCACTCTTTTTTCATTAGCTTTACCCTTATTCAACCGTTAGGACTCTAGCTAGCTACCTTATCCCCAGGTCCATACCTGACTGGGTAAGGGGAATTCTTTTTTTTTTTTTTTAACAACTCTGCATCTTCTCTAAATTATTTTGTTCTTTTCTGTACCATGTTGTTAACACTTTAAGAAATATGCATTCCTGAGGGAAATGTCCCCAGGCCTTCTCAAATACTCCAATTTGAAAATACCATTACATGTCACTTCCTCCGTAAAATGCTATAAAGTATAACTTAAAATTTTAACTGACCCCCTTAGACAATTAATGATTCTATAAATTGAGTACTAAAGTTTTTTATGTAGCTATTAAAATAAATTCTGGTGCAGGCAATTGCTGAAATAGTTTCATAGATTGCTTACTCTTGTTTCTCTGTAGAGTACCTCATAGTTCTGAGTTGAACTCACCATTTGAGTCCTTAATATTATTTTCTGACATAGCCATTTAACTTTCTTTCCAAACTTAGTTGTTTTTTTCAAGATAATTTTTCAAAAGATAGAAATGTGTTTTTTGTCTTTAATTTAATCATGAGCAATAGTGAATAGATAAGTAGAGAGCAGAGCCAGGATTTAGATATTGGGGAGCCAACTAACTTTGCTCACTAGGAGACCATCATAGCCCATTCTGGAACATTAAGTTCAAATTTATAAGCCCTGCAAAATTACTATTACATGGTCCCAAATAATTGAGATTTTAAGTGTTATCCATAAATGCCAAGAATCTACTCTATTGCTTTTTCTTACGGCTTTTTTTATTCTCAGTAAGACACATTATCTACAGTCTATTTTTAAAAATTATCCTATGCCTATCTTATCTCCATTCCAATTAGCTTAGGTAGATACTTCGCTGTTCCTAACCCCATCCACAGCACAATTTTAAATAGTTGCTCAGTACTTACCTGTTTGTCTGACAAAAGCTCTGCAACCATAGCAGGCTCAGCTTGTTAGTGCAACAAAGAGAGGACAGACTAAAATGCATGTTCTTAGGACACCCTGTTTTATGCAATTAAATCTTTGATTTCCTACATTATCACAAAGTGAATGCTATGGAAAAGAGGAAAATTGCATTGTAAATGTATAGTGCAGGAATCAAATTCCACTCTATATACCATTTTTAAATTCCACTATATATACCATTTGCAAATTCCACTATATACTCTCCTTGCAGAAAATAAAGATGAACACTGAAATAGTCGTGTTATTCCTTTTTTCCTCAGCAAATACCAGTTCACAGCACTATTAGACAGGTATGTCAAAACATAGTTTAACTTTGTCTTGCTGAGGACTAGGAAAGAATTTAACATATGGTCCAATGAGCCGGAAAGCCAGAGTTCTAAATGGTGACATAGAGATGAAAACTGTTCCCTGTTATATATGTGTTCAGGACTTTGAACAAGTCATTTATTTTGACTTGGACTTACTCTTGAATATTTTTCTGGTATAAATTTACTTTGGTTAAGGGGAGATTTTAAAGATTTTTTTCAATCTATAATAATGAAAATGTAATATGCTAATTAGACCAGATAGCCAAACGACCTTCCAGACATCATTCCAGATGTCCTTCCCGATGAAGCTGTGGTGGTGGGGCCGAGGCAGAGGCAGTTAGGGGCAATCAGGCAGGCAGGTGAGCAGTTGGGGCAATCAGGCAGGCAGAATGGTTAGGGGCAATCAGGAAGGCTGGCAGGCAAGCAGGCATCCCGGATTATGAGAGGGTGCAAGCAGAGCTGAAGGATCACCCCTCTCCCCCATGCATGAATTTTGTGCACCGGGCCTCTACTATTATAATAATACCAGCTGTTAATTTTTTGAGTCTAGTAAATAAATTTCAATGAGATTTACATGATAAATACTAGTGTGCTTTATCACTGTTCCATGGACAATCATGACCACATCCTCTCAATTTTACCTCCTAAAGATCTTTCACATTCACCCACTCTTCTCTGTTCCTACCAGCATTATCCAATACCACACTGCCATATTCCCACTTGGACTTTGACAATCATTTTCTATTAGGGTTCCCCAACCAATCTCTTCTCCCCATTACAGAGATTTTGAAACAAATATATTGTCAAGTCTTGGCTCAAAACACTTCAAAGGCTTCACAGTGCTATTAGGGTAATAATCAAATACAGAGGATATAAATCCCGTGATACACAGAGGCCAGAAAAAATATATAATAGAAAATTCCTATAATCTCACCACTAAAAGATAACAGGTATTCCTGTACTATATTTCATTCAGGCATATTGTCCCAAGCATATTATGAAATATTATTAGGATAATAGTATACACTTAATATTATGATCTCTTAAAATGTTATTTTATATTAATTTTCCATACTGTGAGTGGCAGGATAATACTCTACCATGGATGTCTTTATTCTTTTTTTCTTTTCCATTTAATCCTTAGGTACTTTCCATTATCTTTTCATTAAAAAAATAAATTATATTTTTAAAGTCTTTTTTTTAAAGTTCTGATTGCTTCCTAAGAAAAGATACCATAAATTAATTGAATCAGAGGAAATGAATATTTTGATGCTTTTGTGACATTTACATTTTCAACAGCAGTATCTGAGGCAACATGTCTGACTACCCTTATGAAAGGAAAACTTCCTTATATTGGAATTTTCAGATTGTTTTCAAATACTTAATCACTGAATATTAATGTTCCTTTTATTTTTTCCAGTACTATATTTCTTGTAATGTTATAAATTATTAATAACAGGTATCAAATTGGGGAAATTAATTATACTAATATATTGCTTGGTTTTAATTTTATGATGTTTATGAACTATGAAAAATTAATTTACATATTACCAAAGAAATTCATTTCCTTTTGTTATTTTTTTCTTTCTTATTATGCTTACAACATTTTTTCCTTTGCCAAATCATTTAAATAGCAACTGTGTTTTCTTCTGGTTTTAATTTTTCTTCTTCTTTTTCTTCTTCTTCTTCTCTCTCTCTCTCTCTCTACCTACCTTTATGTTTTATTGACATTTATCTGTAAATCTCATCTCTCCTTTATAGAACCAACCTCTGAAATTAAGAAGAGAGATGTGGTTTAAAGGAAAGAACACATACTTTGGGATCAAAGGGCTGGAGCTTCTACCACTGATTAGGTCTATGATCTTAGACAAGTTAACTCACATCTTTGAGTAAAATGGGAATCATCAAGTCTACCATCCATCCAACTGTTATAAAGGAGATGTTGTAAAATAGCTGGACCCCAAAGATAATATTTCTGCTTTCTCTCCCCTTTGCATATATATCCATTCTTTCATTCCATGACATATTCTCATCTGTAATGATTTTTTTGAGTTCTCATCCTCTAAATTCTACCTAGTCTTTATTACTATCTCCTCTTTAAAAATATTATGACCACATGTCCCTCCTTAGGGACACCCCCATTAGGTTATAATTAAGTACTAAATTCCTCCTTAGAGTTTTTCACTGCTTTTTGTGTTTGCCTTCTCTGCACAACCATCTCCTCCACTAAATTCATCAATTAAAATGTGAAGACATTCTGCAAGATGCTGTGGAGGAGTCTAAAGAAGATCTTACAGATCTCAGCTGACTGATTTTTTCTCAATTATTTATCAAAATAAGATCAACGTACAAGAAGTTAATCCCTACTGCCAGCCCTATGCTAACCAGGGAACTTGCACCTGGATGGATTAATCAAGTTCCATCTACAGGCACCAAGTATCAATAGGTTATCCCCCTTCCCCAATGCACTTGGAGCTTTGGGGCTATTTTCCTGTTCTGAACAATCTCCCAAATTGAGACTTCAATTTGTAGTACTTCCAGATGGCCTGGGCCCACCGCCCAGAGTCCTTTCTCTCCTGTCTCCCAGGAGACCACAGTGCCTTCAAAGCACCACAACTTCCTAGTCTGACTTTTCAGGAGAGCTCTCCTCTGTGCAGGCTGCAAAATAGTACTAATTAGGTGTGGTGATTTGCCTCATCCCTTCAGTGTGCTCTGCCTTCTCTTTTCTCCTTCCCCCATCCTTTCTTTCCTCCTTAGACTGAAGAGCTGCCCTTAGATATGTGATTTCCAAATCAGAGCGGTGGAGGCAATCCTGATAGTAATATAAGGCCATTAAAGACCCTTCATTAGCATCTAGTGCCCCTTGGTAATGAACCCTGTGGCCTGAAAGGAGGAAGGAGGCTTGACCTCTCTGCAGGGAAGACAGCCTCAGATGCTGAAGATTTTACTGCCCAAGAAGCAGACCAGTCCCTAAAGCAATGCTGGTTAATGGTCATGTAGAGAAGGAAAACGTTTTCCTCAAAACTCTTAGTGTACCTGGCTGGGTCTGAAAATTAAACTGACGAGGACAGATGAACACAAAAAAAGGTATATAAATTTTACTGAATTTTTACATGTACATGGAAGCCTTCACAAGAGAATGAAGACCTGAAGAAGTGCCCACAGAAAGAAGCTTTTATACCTTTAAGAGGAAAAAAAAGTACATTTGTGAAGAATTGACAAGACAAGGGGGTTCAGAGTAGGGGCAGTTAATGGTAAAGGAATAACTAGAAAAATAAAAGTTAGTTTAGTACTTTTAAAAAAATACATATACAACCTTCTTGGCCCTAAATTCCCTGTCTCAGGTGATAACAATGCTTCTTTCCACCCAGCATAGGATGGGTGCCTTTCACCTGGGAGTTTTATGACCTATTTCAGGGGAAAACAAGGAGGGGAAGGAGGAAGGTCAAAGTGACATTTTTATTTTTATTTTTTTTTTTTAAATGTATTTTATTGATTTTTTACAGAGAGGAAGGGAGAGAGATAGAGAGTTAGAAACATCAATGAGAGAGAAACATCGATCAGCTGCCTCCTGCACATCTCCCACTGGGGATGTGCCCGCAACCCAGGTACATGCCCTTGACCGGAATCGAACCTGGGACCTTTCAGTCCGCAGGCTGACGCTCTATCCACTGAGCCAAACCGGTTTTGGCCAAAGTGACATTTTTATTTCTGCCATTTAAAAAAAATGCTTAAAATATTTAATATGCCAACATGCCACACTTTGGGGTAACATGTCCTGAACCCCATCAGTGAGAACACTGATTCTGGAGTTGACTACACTGCAGACTGGGCTTTGAATTAAAATCACCCTTGTTAACTAAGAGACCTTTGACAAATTGCTGAATTTCTCTAGACCTCAAACTTTTAATCTCTAAAGTAGGGAAATGTATATCTCTCATGCACAGTTGTGATGATTTAGTGAGACAATTTGCATAAAGTGTTTAACATGGAACTCTATGCTCAATAAATGACAGCCATTATTATTGAGTGTCCAAAGTACTATCCCACTGAGGGCTTAATACTTTAAATTTACAGAATGTTTTCCTCATAGTACCTAACTGGACCTTCATGCAATCTATGAGGCAAATAGCATAGGTGCTTTATCTCTCAGGAGTTTTTGTTGTTGTTTTCAGATCTTGTAAGTAGTAAGGCCAAGACTCAAAGCTATCACTTGAAGGCCCAGGACACATTCTCCTGGTAACAAACGGCCACTTGACTCTCCAGGGGAGGAGCTACCATCTACAGAGGCCATGACTCCCTGGTAAGCAATGAATTTGTAAACAATGTGAGTGGTATGTTGGGTTGATTTCATTCCATCTACTTGATTCAGCCAGGCTGTGTCAAAGCTGAGAAATCCAGCTATTGTGTACTGTCAATTATTCTAGCAGAGGTGATTTCTATTAGAGTGCAAATGACAAAGTGCCCATTTGATAGAAATGCATGTTAGTTAAACTAGGAACCCTCAGCAAACAGGGAAGTAGAGCTGTTTGATCCCCAACCCCACACCCAATAGAAAGGTTAATGATCTGATTATATGGGTGTTGGCCAGGCAGGGGTACTAGACTCTAAACATCTCTGCTACCAACTGTTGCCTCATTCCAGAAGTGAGAAGCATATAGGACAGGTAGGATGAGGGAGAATGACAAATGTGTGGAACAGGTTTAGAAAGAAGAGTCTAGAAATCAAAAGGGGTCCCAGAAGCTTATTTTCTGTTGGGAGGATGCACAAAGCCATGGAAGAGAGTCCTAAACCATCTTCCTTACAGCATCACTGTCTTTCTGGAGGAAACTATTAAATTTCTCCTAGCTTTCTGTGCTTTGTTTTTCATTGTCACATTGAATGGGGACATTTTAAAGATTCTCTTGCCTATTTATTGACTTATGGGGTGGATCTTGATTGTCTGTGATTGAGATTACTCTCTAAGGCAGTGGTTCTCAACCTTCCTAATGCCGCGACCCTTTAATACAGTTCCTCATGTTGTGGTGACCCCCAACCATAAAATTATTTTTGTTGCTACTTCATAACTGTAATTTTGCTACTGTTATGAATCGTAATGTAAATATCTGATATGCTATATGTGTTTTCCGATGGTCGCGACCCACAGGTTGAGAACCGCTGCTTTAAGGGGTCTTTGCAGCAACAAGGCCTCATGCTGAAGAAGACATTTTGAGTGGAGATGCACTAAAATGGTTAATCTTTTTGGTTCTTTCATTAAGTTTACTAATGATCAGGGCAAGGATTAACTTTGCAAACATGTCACAGTTCTCTGACATGTGAAAATCCAGAGAGGAAAGGTTCCCTGACTAACTTCTCCCAAACTAATGAGATTCATGTGCACAGCCCCAAACATCTGTCCTTTTAACTTCACTGAGGTGAGCCAAGGCATTGGTAGACAAAAGGAGAGCCAATGTATATCAGTTACCCAGGATTCCATTTTTTCCCTCTATTCTGAGCAGGACCTGAAAACATATGATTTTTTTTGAAGGTTTTATTTGGGATGTACTTTGGAATGTACTCAGGGCAAAAATATCTCTTTCCCTTAAAAAAAAAGTTTTCAGGGCAAAAGTTAGTCAATGTTGCTCTCTTGTGGCAAGGTTTTCAAAGAGCAATCTTTGCTATGGTGAGTAACTGCAATGACACTTACTAGGGGTAACCTGACCCTTGTCTTTACTGATTACAAACAGTGTAAATGAGGAAAGGAAGGGGGTTACTAGCTCAGTGATGGCCATCCCATGGAGTTTGGTCTTCTCAATGAACAAATAAAATTTCGCCACCAAAATGTTATACTGTCTCCTTTCATTATCTCTCCTGGCTAGAAAGGATTTTATCCTCTTCAGTGGTATGTTTTTCTTCCTACCATCAGTTTAAGTCTTGTTAGAAGCGAGGTAAAAATATATTTTAAAATGCTCAGGAGTTCCAAATATTTTTCTAAATAAGCTCACCATTAATCTTTCATGACTACGCACCATCATAGGATGACCTTTTTTTTCTCTCAAATGGTATGGATTTGGATGGGTTGAGGTAGTTCTGCATTCACAAACTTAAAAGTATATTCCTCTGCCTTGGTCTGGGTTTCCTTGTGTTTTAAAAGATGTAGGGCTCAGGGATAAATAGACGTAATGCTCAATAATTCTTCTACCTCAATGCTAATCTACATAGTTTTTGCATATTATATTCCAAAAGGTTCTTACTTCAAGGATATCCTGAAAAAAGAAAGAAAATGAAGGTATTAATGCAACAATTACATTCGAACTCTCTATTAAGGGCATTGCTTATAGAGGCAGTTTTTAGAGAAATGCAATTATAATCACAACACTGATGAAGAATGTCAGAAATTTTATAAAAAGGGCGACATTGCCCTTTGATGGGAAAAACAATTAGAGCTGGGTGAGGAAGCAAGGCTCTATCTTAGAAGACGTTAAGCCATTTCAGAGCATTTTATTTGCCTCATGCTTATACTCTATGTCATTTGTTTGGATTTTCTTTAAAATATGTAGATTAAAATAAATTTGATTTTTAGAAAGTTATTTTGTATCTATAGAGTCATAGTTTTTCTCTTGAGATAAATAAAACCTGCTGGATTATTTCCAAACCAAAGATGGACCCAGTCTTTCCATCCCTAAAACTTGCAAGGAGACAGGAGCCTTTGGAGAGGCATGTTTGGATGAAGGTACCAATCTAGGAGAAGCTGATACTGAGATGATGGCTTTCATTTCTTATGCTGTTAGTGACAACTCAGCTTTTCAACGGAATCTTCTAGTTGGATATGACACCCAGAGACTCAAATACACACAGTTCGTTGAAATTGGGATTTGGGAAACATATACTCACACAGCACCCAGAGGAATAATACAACCAGCTGCTGGGCCAATGCTTGGTGATTCGACTGTAGATCAGAAATAATTCCAAACAGGAGCAGTAGAGAGGATGGGCAAAGGATGGCATGATGACTACTGCATTGGAACCATGGCCAGAATGGCTGGTTGGAGCAGCAACACAACACTTTTTTGCCAATGAAATCACCAACTTGATGTTCAGCTGGCCTGATTGCTGAAGAGATTGATTGCATTATTCATTTCTCATCACAAGATTTTTAGGACACTCAAGGATCCATAGAGAAACAACAACCACCAAAAAAATCCAGTTATCAAGAGTTTAATTTATCCATCTATTTTTTTCAAAAGGGGCAATCACAGAGAATAAACAGGACCTGAACAGAAAATGGGTTTTTAGTGAGACTGAGTTTGGAAGCCCTGGATTTTATAGAATTGGATGTCCCGGTCTTCATTGCTTGGTTTCCGTTTTTCATTTCTCCTGTCTACTTCTTTTCCTGATGAGTCCTCCATCTTCTTAAAAACAAAACAAAATCCAGAACCAAAACCAAACAAAACCCTACTGCTTGTTAATTACCTATGAAATACTTCCATCTACTGGCCAAATGGAGGAGGTTCACCTCTTAACTTTTTTTGTTATATCTGTACCATGATTTTTTTAAGACCACTCTCCAAATATTTAGTAGACTAATTATGAATTACGAATTAGAAAATTAAAGAGGTTGATGCAATTCTCCACATTGCATTTAGCAATTCACCAAGTAAAACCCTCATGTATGTGATATACATATGGACACACATATGCACTTTGCAAATAGCCAAAATGATCCATAACTCTGAATTACCAAAGAAAGCAAATCAGTGAGAAAAAGTAATGGGAGACTGGAGAGAGGGAGGGGAAGGAATAATCTCTCTAGCACACCAGTTAGTACGTTTCTAATCAGATCACAGAGTAAAGAGGATCTGGATTCTGAGCTGGAATAAGAGACTGTGGCCAAGTTCAGCATATTCCTCTGAAGAAAGTAGTTCCATGAGACCTGAGAAGAAATCCAAGTTAATTTATCAAATGGGACACCCCTTAAAAAAAACTCAGAATTGATGCGTCCTCATTCTTTTTTTCCAAAAGAATTCATCTGGGGAATGAGATCTGACACTGGAATATTAAAAAATAATTATAATCTGTTAGAGACATAATCTGGGATTAAACAATCAAAGATTCTTGGTGTGTGTAAGCCGGTCAGAATCTCAAATACCAGTCCAGCCTCCTCATTTTACTGATGAGAAAATGAAGATTGGAGAGCATACGAAGCTCAGCCAAAGGCTTATACTTCAGAAGTAAACCAACACATTTGAAGAAAAAAAAAGATAAAAACAAAACAAGATTTCTGTATGGATTTTAAATATGATTACATAATTTATAATATCAGCCTCTCAAGAAATGATAGTTTGTAAAAATAAAATCACCAAAATAGTACAGACAGTCTATTGGATTAAAGGGCCCACCACAGTGGCTTGCTATGGTTTATCCATTTAGAATAAACAGAAGAAAAAAGTACAGTGCCTTTTCTATTTCTATAGATTATGGATCTAAATAGAATATGGATTAAATGATCTTCTTTCAAAAGTAAGCTTTCTCTAAAAGTGGTTAATAGACTATCTATCCTATTTCATGAAACTTGAGGAGTTAAACCAAAAATGAAACACTAAGAAGGTGAAAGATAAAAGACTTGGTGACTAAAATAGCTTCATGTAAACCCCTGGAGCAACTCAGGCAATGCACTTTAAGTAACATTCCCAAAGTGATAGATACATTAAGTCAATAAGAAGATGTTTACCCCAGAAACCACTTACTGTGATGTGCTTTCACTATGATGTGAGTGCTCCGTGGAGGTAAAACCATCTTCATCCTTGACCTTAGGTGTGGTGTGTCACTGACTAGCTGCATGAACTGGGGCCTTATATGTCCTCACCAGTGTTTGCCTGATGGGTGGATGTTCCTTGGGAGTAAGAATTAAAGGTCTGGTAATAGAAACAGAAGAAGGTAGGGTTATAGCATTACTTGTGACAGATGGATATAAGCCCTTAAAAGAGAACTTTACAATATGATTTATTACTTTCAGAAGCATTAAACATACACAAACATATACACACACATTCATGAGTGCTGCTATATACACTTAAAGATTGAAGTGCTTTCCTTCTTCAGGTATGGCACATTTCCTGAAGAAAGTAAATTTTAAAAATGAAACATATGTTCAATCTCATTATAAAGTATAATTTCCCAGAATATTTGAGTGCCCAGATGTAAGTTATGGAGATGTGTACAAAGTAAAGCTATTTTTCTAACCAAACCATGGCCATGTTAAAACATTCATCTGAAAAAAAAAGAAATTTTCAGTAGCATAGTGTTGTTTATTTCTTAGATCTAGTTTTAAAAGGGTAGCAGTGAAAGGCCACAACCACCACCCAGAAGTACCGGCCAGGAATGTAGGGTCAGCGGTGACACATCCTCACGCTCATCTCCATGTACAGATGTGCAGAGAGCTTCCGTCCTGGCCACCTGCTTGCCCCACCCACCAGCACACTCACTGGATTAGCCTCCTCTCACTCTGGACCAGGGTATCCTCTGAGTGGCATTCAATCATTTAACTCCCTTCTTTAAAATCCTTCAAATGATAGTGCATGTTTGTATTTTTTCATTTTAAACGGGAATACAATGCCTTGCATGATCTGGTTCCCTTGATACACAGCCAGCCTTCTCCTGGATTACTGCTTTCCATCAACCACCCTCTTCAGAGTGCCATCTCTTTTCCACCTTTGCCCACGGTAGTCCCTCTGTCTAACAATATGTCCCCAGCTTCTCCAGCCCACCAAGGGTACTGCCCCTGGTTCCTTCTCGTGCCTCAGACCTCAGCTTCAGACATGACACAGCCTCTGGACTCTTCATGTAGGTCAGGTTCCTCCTTCCACTACATTTCCCCAAAAACACTTCCCCCAATTTCTAATTGTAAATGTCTCCCTGGGTTAATTGTATTGCCCATCAAGGGATGAGCTGTGTTTGTTTTGTTGACCATTGTGCCTCCAGTGCCTGGCACATAGTAGTTACTCAACACACACACACACACACACACACACACACACACACACACACACACGACAAAGATTCTGCTTATAGTAGGCACCCCAAAGAGTATATATTATTGTTGTGTCTTTAAACTCTTGAGTACAAGGAGAGTATAGTGAAGGGTAAAGTTGCTTCAAAGTCATCTATCTCCCATGTTCTGAACACTGAATTGCTACCAAGTCACAAACAGCAGTTTTTCCCTAGTCATCTACATCCCCCGTGACAAAATAACTGTGGCAGCAGTTCTAGGAAATGTATTTCTCCCCTAGAAATAGTCTTCTCCACAGAATGGAGTCATGGTGGATAGCAAAGGACAATGACATTTCTTCTGGGTCTCATCACCTCATGTCAGGTCGTCTTCACAATAACTGGGGGGACCTTCCACTCTGACATTCTGCCGGCCACTCATGCACAATGAAAGGCATGATATTTCTTACACCTTTGAAAACATCAGAGAAAACAAGAAATTGCTCTCATCCTGAACTTTGCTTCTGCTGGACCAAAGGTTTTGTTGACAGGACAGGGATAAAAACAAGAAAGTGGAAGGTCCCAAGAAGAAGAGATAAAAGGAACAGAGCCCTGGGTTCAAATAGCAATTGACCAATGTTCACACTGGTAAAATTGCCCACTACAATACCTGCATTCTACACCATGCCTTTCTTATTGAAAGGATAAGCTAAAATCCTAAGTTGTCCTATCATCTGTCCTTCCAAGATTACTGAGAATGTGGCATTCGTTAAGATGAAGAACCAACTCACTGACACACAGATGGTTGGATGTCATTTCATGCAAAAAAAAAAAAAAGTTATCCTGAAATTGCTTGACTGCACAAACCAAATAGATAGCCCATTGACCATAGTGACAAAGCATGTAACTTCCTCAAGGTCATTGAGAAAGTGAATAATAAAATCAGATCTAGAATTCACATCATCTGAAGACCCATGTTGTCGACCTCAGCTTTCTCCCTCTGTTCATTCACTAGCATCCTATGAGTCAGGATCTCAGTGGTTAGCCAACCCATGTCCTTAGAACCACTCATTGCATGGCACCCAGTGTTAAGACTCTGTAATACACTGAATTCTAATTCCTGGAATCATTACCATGTGATCATGACATCATAGAATTCTGACATTCAGTTTCCCGATGTTTCAAACCAAGCAACGAAATAATAATGGGGAAGAAATGGGAAAATTGTCCTGTACAATCGAGATCCAAGCTGCGTTTATTCTTTCCTCCTTAGTGACCTTCTTAAGTGGACTCCTCATCTTATTCCTTTCCCGGCTACTCTGGAATGGCATAAAGAAATGGAAAAACATCAAGGGAACAGGAATTCTCTTGGTCAGTTTCCTTATTTGGGATCCCACTGTATGAAGATCAGAGACAGGTTTGACATGTGTTTGTGTTTAGGAAATAATTAAAGCTTCACTGAGTTTTCACAGGCTAAGAGAGCCAGCTCTGAACTGGTGCCTTAGAAAGGGGCTGATCCCCTGGCCGCTATTCCAAGGGTCTCAGGTATAGAGCCAGCCTCCTATCTCACCACTTAGAGAAGAAATGTGTTGTATGGCTATATGGCTGATGATGCATGTTAGCTCTTGAAACAGAGATTGCTTTTCTGACAGAAAAAATACACCCACAAACATTGTATATTCCTCTGTTATGAATTTAAAAATGACAATTGTGCTAGGTCCTATGAGGGAGGAAAAAAGGAAAACCAAAGTCAACCTCACTTTCATAAATCCATCATTCATCCAGCATTCACATATGTACACTGCCTTTTGTATTCCACAAACACACTCATTTTCACAGAACTACACATGGACATCCACATATACACGCACATGACATCCAGCCTCAAATGCAGAGACCTTTTCATGCTGAACAAGTTTTGCAAGAGTAGGTGCTATTGAATGACACCTGTTAAATGATGATGATGAGAATAATGATGTATTACCCATATAAGACATTGCTTATATGCTACATAATGGCTATTCTATTACCAGTGGTCCAAAGCAAAGAGTTTTACTATGCCATGTGTGGCTTGTTTGGAAACAAACACTTTGTTTGTTTCTCTGATTATAGTAATTTCCCTAACAGAACACATTTCATCTGTGCAATATAACTAATATTGATAGGTTGCTTAAAACAGTTCTCTTAATGCTAAACATTGACACAAAATAACAGAATTTATAACTTGGTACTTAAAGTCATTGGCAATCTCATATTATGGAATTCAGGTTTCTGCATTAGATAAGTACCCAATATTGAAGTTCATAGATAAATAAGTTCATTCTATTACTAATTATTTCTAGATTAAAGACTTTAGACAGTAACATAAAAATTGGGGAAAGAGTTCTGTGGTACTGACTTCTTAACAATACTGACAGAGTACATGAATGGGTATGGTGGATCAGCCTTCTTTCCTATTTTCAATGCACAATTCAATTGGCAGAATTATTTAATCTTCTTAGACTCCTCTTGCTCTAGGAAATATATCTTCTTCCTCATTATATTCATTTACATGTGGTTACAAAAATGTGAGAACTCATTTGTCTGTAAATATTTGCTGTATTTGTTGCTTCTTTCTTTGGAAGTAATTCCTGTTTACCCTTTTGTGCAGAGGTATCTTTTAATTTAAAATAGAAAGTAAATGTTACAAAAAGGTAAGAAATGAAGTCCAAGGAACCAGAATACTGCTCTTAAATCTTGAGGACTTTGATAAAAGTTAAGTGACTTCTCAATAATTTGTTATGTTAATATAAATTGAATAGTGCAGTATTTTTACTCTAAGCTTTTGGGAAAGTTGGCCTATTATAAAAAATGCCACAAATATGGGTACTGACAAAAATTCTTTTAAAATTATTTGGAGAGTCATAATTTTTCTTCTCAAATGTGCATTTTAAAAGGTTTTACTATATTAGTAAGTATGATTTTATTATATCTTAGGGCAATTTGTTTTCCCACAGAAGGCACCTCCAATTTTATAATGAAATTAAGATGAGTGTTCTATATTCATGTTATATTGAATATTTTTTAAATCAATTATCAAAAATCTCAGGAATGCTCATGATGACTCATAAGTATTAGAGAGCAAATCATTGATCAAGATATGAACTCTATCCAATAGTCATTTACTGAGACTTCTCTTCTACCACTCAGAAAATATGAGTAGAACAATTAAGTCATTTCAAAACCCTGGCCCTACCCGAAGTGAACTTTTCTAAAAGTCAGAGGGTCCGGTCAGCATGCTGTCTCTTTCTCAGTGGTAATTCAAAACCATCAGCAGACAGAGAGGCTAGTTTAGACCCCATCCTTTCCTGATGGCCTGCTTGTGGGCAAGTCATTGAATTTCTCTATACCTCCACTTCCTTGCCAATATACAATGGGTTTAATCACACTTTGTCTACATCATAGGATAATTATAAATGCCTAATATAATAAATACAGGCAATTTGCAAATGAGAGAAAGGATTATATTTTTAGCAAGATATACTGGATAAGGAACTAAAAGTAGCATCAAATTGCTAAAACTTCCTTCTTTTTCTCTCAAAAAAGCAGATACTTAAGTAATCACCTAAAAATGAATTTGTAAGTGATTTTCCTTTGTCCATGTATCTTGATGGAAAAGGATAGATACTTTTTCCCAGAGCAAAAAGAACATGGCGCTCCCAAACCTGATCATTACAATAATGTCAGTTTGAGAGGTCGGGACTAGGAGTGTGTGAGAAAAGCATGATGAAGATGTGCAATTCAGAGATAAAAACCTGTGCAAAAGATCAGTACAATGCAAACTCAATAAAGTTCATCTCTTGAAATACTGAATGAGTGACTTCAGGGTTCCCTGGTTTGGAATAGGTGGGGTAATTTCTGGCTGATACCACAGCACGGGAGAATCTATAAACAGATTACTTTCTCCAAGATCCAGGTCACACTCAATTCCTTTTTGTCACTTATAGAAACTAATCTTGACAAGGAGCAGCCGTAATAAACATTTAAAAAGTCTCTACCTCCATGGAGTATTTCGTGATCGTATAGAAATGTTACTTTCAGCACAGACCATTGTGGGGAAAGTGTTGGTAAGTACATTTTCATTGTTTGCTAACAGAGTTTAGCCACAAGCATGAGTACAGTTGGTATATGCAATTTTATCACTCCGGTAAGCATATAGTGTTCCCTGATGGCCTTATCTAAAACATCACTACCTCTCAAAGCATCTCTGGGTCTCTCCTCTTTAGCCATTGTTTTGCTTATCTCTTCTTTGGTGTGAATATAATTACTTGGCATTACATTTTGGATTTATTGTCAGCTTGTCCGCCAAAAGAAAAGCTTTATTAGGGCAAAGGTTGTGCACATTTTGTCCTTCTATGGATGCCTGGCATATAGCAAATGTTCAAGAAATATTGATATTTAGTGGATTATCTGGCCTGAAATGTACAACTATTTTCTCATATTTTGAATCCAATAGCCTCATTTCTTCCTTATACAAACTAGTCATTTTTTGCCCTTCCATAATATTTATCATTTTACTTTGTGTTTTAATATTAGTAATTTGGACATATTGAAACTCAGTCCAGGTGCCATCTCCTTGCAAAATCTAACCTTATCTCCAGATTAGGCTAAGAATTTGTCTCTAAGGCTCTATAATATTCATTGGACACTGTTATTAAAATTATCTGTGCATATGTCTCTATCCCCAGTACACTGTGAGCTCCTTGAGAGAAAAGATTATGCCATGGAACTATTTATATCCCATTGTCTTGAAATACCAGGCTCTATAAATGAATATTGTGCTGATCATAATTTCAGTAGTATAGTTTGATCTGAAATATTAAAAACTGGGATCTGTAATTTGAGGGTATACTGCCATCAGATGGTGGTTTGATAGTAGTAGACATAAGTAAGCTAGAGTTTCTGCTGCTTTTTTATAATTGGTAAAAAGATTGCTCTTTTCTAATTAATGTCTAATTCAGATATAATTGACTTTTAAAACTTACTTGGAAGTACAGAAATAAAATTGCTTTGATAAAATCTGAAAGGAATGTAGGATCATCTGGGAAAATCTCTCTCCTTTCTTTTCTTTCTCAAGTTTTGGTCTCTCTGCGCCCCCCCCCCTCCCCACCCCCTCAAATCCCTGTCAGTGTGATCTATTAGAGAAGGATTTTGTCCCCCTCCCCACCCCCTAAAATCCCTGTCAGTGTGATCTATTAGAGAAGGATTTTGTAATTCTTTCAGATCATAATAGGGATTTCTTGGTTAGGATCCCTTCAAATGTTCTAATCATGTTTGATGGTAAGATGATAATATTGGACATAATGTATGAAAGGTCACTGAGGTAAGAGACCTTATATAATCTAACAATTTCTCCTTTTTATAAGACCACCAGTGATATTGGATGAGTCTCTATCCTATGACCTTTGCTTAACTTGAATACATTTGCAAAGACCCTATTTCTAAAGGACTTCAACAAATATTTTTGGGAGAACATCATTCAACACATAACCATTATAATGATAAATGTAACAAACCTCAACCAAGATATGACATCACGAATACCACTCACCAAAGATATAACTTAAAGATAATGAATAAATGAGAAATACAAGAAATAAAGAAGAAATATTAAAACACAAAGGTAGTAGGAACTTTTACTTCAGTTATCTCATATCAGGAAATAGAATAATAATCATCATCAACATAAAGAAGACCACAGTAGCTTAATTAATAAGAGAGAGCTGATTGAAATGGTCAAACTCCACATGCAGAAAACAGAAATTAAACTTACCAGTGTCTATTGACTATTTATAAAAATTCAGCATATATTAGGCCACAAAAAATCCTAACTATAAAACATACAAAGTATAGACAGACAACTTTAACTGAACAAAGTACAATAAATAGATAAGAAAATACTAAATAAAACCAGAAAAAATAAAGAACCAAAAACAGCTAAACTTTTAAAAATCTCTCTTTAATGATTCTTGACTCAGAGAAATAAAAATAATAATTTTGGTATATTTAAAGCATAAAAATAATGAAAGCACCACATATCACTTGCACCTAAGGTATGAGATGAGAGTGGTTCTGGGTTAAGTGCATAACAATAAAAATTCATTTTGATAAATAAAAAATTAACAAATTAAGTTTCAATTTCAAAAAGGTAGAGAAATAAAACACACTAAATAAAAGCATAACAAATATAAAAAGAGAGTCAGAAATTAATGAATTATAAAACAGCTGATTATTTGAAACACAACAAAATAGAGAAATCAATAGCTAGTCTAAACAAGGAAAAGAGAGAAGTACAAATACATATGAAATAAGACATTAAAATAAGAAAATAAGTACAGATATAAAGGACTTTGAAAGTTATGTTTGTAATTAAATTTGAAAACTGGATGATTGCTTAGGACAATATAAATTACCAAAAATGACCATGAAAGAAAGTAACTTAGATCAAATATTTGGAAGAAATAAAGATGTTGTCAAAGACCTACGTTAACATCATCACCACCACCCCTCCTCACCCTCCTCCTATGGGAGAGCTTGATGATTTCAAGGCCTAGTAAAAAAATATTCAATGATTGGATTTCTCTCATGATAATTCAACAGTGCCAGGACATCCTATATAATAAAGAAGCAATATGAAAATTGACCATCACTCCAACACACAAGATGGCCACCCCCATGTGGACACAAGATGACTGCCACAAGATGGCCGGCAGGGGAGGGCAATTGTGGGCGATCAGGCCAGCAGGGGAGGGCAGTTGGGAGGGACCAGGCCTTCAGGGGAGGGTAGTTGGGGGCGACCAGACCTGCAGGGGAGGGCAGTTGGGGGGGGACCAGGCCTGCAGGGGAGGGTAGTTGGGGGGGACCAGGCCTGCAGGGGAGGGTAGTTGGGGGCGACCAGTGCAGGGGAGGGCAGTTGGGGGGTACCAGGCCTGCAGGGGAGGGCAGTTAGGGAAGGGGGACAAGACCTGCAGGGGAGGGCAGTTGGAGGCGATCAGGCTGTCAGGGGAGCAGTTAGGCATTGATCAGGCTGGTAGGCAGGCGAGTGGTTGGGAGCCAGCAGTCCTGGATTTTGAGAGGGATTGGACCTAAACGGGCAGTCGGACATCCCTTGAGGGGTCCCAGATTGGAGAGGGTACAGGCTGGGCTGAGGGACACCCCCCCCCTGCACAAATTTTGTGCACCGGGCCTCTAGTAGAAAATAAAAGAAAGCAAACACCCACTTTTCTTTTACAATGAAAACATAGTCTCTACATCAAAACTTCCAAAGATAGCAAATAAAAAATCTCTACAGACTAATGTCCTTAATATGTTGGAGGAGGATTAATGGCTAACCACACAGTAGAAGAAGAAGAAAAGAAGGGGGAGAGGGGAACAGGAGGAGAAGCTGATGAGAAAATATAAAAAGAAAAAGAAGGAGGAAAAGAAACAAATAGAAAGGAGGAGGTAGAAAATTCCAATTCCAATAGTCAAAGGGAAAAAAATATTATCTTCAAAACAGGATACCTTCTTAAAGTTCCTTCTAGAAATTAGAACATGGCAAAGTATCACTTGCCTCTCCAGGTTTGGGATATTTTCTGTTTAATTTAGTTCTAAATATAGTCCTAGTCTTAAACAATCTGTTCCTTTGGGTGGGGGTGGAGGGAGGATGCTGTTAATTGTGTAATTTACTACGTTTCTTTGTTTCTCTGATCTCTAGACCATTTAGAACCAAAATTATGCTCATCTCTTTAAGAAGTGTATATTTTTAGCCTCATTCTAGGCACTACTTTATGTCCACATTCTGCTTTTCTATCTTCTCTGACTTCTATGTTTTGGGGGTATTCTGCCTTAACTCCTTCCTGTAGAAAAGTGCAATCTTTTCTGTGAATGTACAATCCTTTCTGTAGTTAAGTAAATACGCCCTTGGCTAGAGCAACAGTTGTCATTCTCAGTATACAGAACAACTAAATGAGAAAAGACAGCATCACAATTCATCTGGGAATGAGAAAGAATATTTCAAAAATGATACTGGAAAATTGATTAAATAATTTATTTTGCTGGGTTTTGTTCATTTTTTTTAATGTAATGCTACTTCTAGAAAAAGAAAAATATAAAACATACTAGAAATGATCAATCTTCTCACACTTTAAATCCATTGTTTATGTTAAAAATTAAATTAAATTTAAAAACCTTTGCTACCACCTTGAAATGTATCTTCTTCTATTTTTTTTCCATTTCCTTTCTTATTTCACATTTTATATTTATTATACCATCAAGCACCAGGAACTCATTTTGTTATGAAAACAGTATGAGACTATGCTTTAGTTTAGAGATCTCAATCATATGAATAAAGAAAACACTGGTAGCAAATACAGTATTCACACTTGATTATTTCTGGATGATTTCATTGTTTGTCTTTGTATGCACATGGTAAAATATTCAAAAAGTATCACAGGGTACATACTGAAAAATTAGTTTCTTCCTTACCTCTATCTCCATCCACTTTCATGAGTTTCTTCCTTCAAACTTGTAGATTCTTAGCAACATTCTCAGGTATATTTTGTATAGGTGGTCTGGGCTGGCCTGGTCTTTCGGCTTCTTCAGTTGAATTTGATTTACAAATTTTTTTTCCTTAGGTACTTCTTTGGCCATATGTCACAGACTTTGGCAAGTAATGTTCTTATTTTTATTAATGTCTAATTCATCTTTACATTGTTTTAAATTTTAATTTTCCTTGTTTGATTCATGGTCTATTGAGAGGAATGTGGTCTGCTTTTATTTTCTGCGGGATAGAGTGGCTGTCTTTTCTACTTCGGTAAAATTTATGGATATCACTGCTTTTATGGTATCTAGTTTATAGAATTTATGGGGAAATTGTTTGTTGACTGCTATATGATCAATTTTTATTACTACTTAATGGACTTTTGAAAGAATATGCGTAGTATCTGTTTGCTATATAAGCACTACTAATTATGTTATTTATGTTTTCCACACCCTTAATTATTTGGTGACTGATTGAAAGGAGGATGTCAAAAATTTTCATTTACAGTTTTATCAAATAGCTTGCATTCTAATAGATTTTGAATTATATATTTTAAATAACAGCAATTACTGTGTAAAATTACCTAGTATATCTTCTTGACTTATTGTGCCTTTTATCAATATGAACTATCTATTTTTGTCACATTTAGTGTTCTGTGTGTGTGTGTGTGTGTGTGTGTGTGTGTGTGTGTGTTTTATTTTTTTGTGGGGTTTTTGTTTGTTAGTTTTTGGCTGGAACATTTTAGAATACAATATTAGTATGTAACATTGCTTCCATTTTATTCATACTTCATTAGGGTGCTTTATCCCAGCTATCTTTCAGTCTTTCTGTCTTATTTTCTTTTAAGTGTCTCATAAATATCATGTACCTGGATTTTTGTCCATTTATTGACTTAAGAATACATTTATTTGTTGTTTTACCAGGGGAATTCTTCTTCTTATGGTGATCAATTTTATTGGTCTTTATAACATTTAGATATTGAATTTGCTGCATAACTGAATATTTAATATTAGTGGCTTAACAAACAAATGGGATGTCTGTTAGTAAGGAAAAAAAAAAAAGGGAGAACGGTTATTGGATACACAACTAAGCTCATCCAGTCTAGGTTCTGGGGGCAGAATTACAAGGTGGTTGTTAGTTTTGGGATATATAGACACGATGTTGGCTCCTCCATTTCCTATTGTGTAATCTTGGGCAAGTTAGTTTTTTTTTAGTGGATTTTATTCTTATAATGTGAATAACCTCTTTCAAAATATTGTAGGGAAAATTATATGATAATACATGTAAACCAGGTTATACTAGTATAAGCACTGACCATTAGCTCATATTTGTATTTCTGATTTGTTTACTTTTTATTACTTTTATTTTCTTGCATCATTGACTTGGATAATTCCATTCTTAATACAATAGCTTAGATGTATTAGGTAAATGAGATTCAGGATAAACTTACCATTCTGTATTTCTCTTTGTATCTCTGCACATTTTATATCCATATCCTCCTCTTGCATGATATCTTTGTCACACCACCTTTCTTTTCTTCCAGAAATTGAACTAATGTGACATTCAGTTCTAGATTACTATTTTGTTTTTAGCATTATACACCTGTTAAGATTTTTTCTTAATATTTGATTTAGGGTAAAAAAATGAGTTATTTGTACCTTTCATTAGACACTATTTTTTATCTTTTTGGTGGTTTTTTTTTTCTTGAGTACTTCCCATATTTATTTGCAAAATGGTTTTTATATCTTGTTCTCACAAGTGAAAAACAATTTGGTTGGATGTAGAATTCTTGGTTTGCAATTCTTTTTTTTTCTCTAAAATCTCTGTAAGTATTGCTTCAGTGTCTTCTAGCACTTAAGGCTACCTGCTAGATACTAAGCTCTTATATCTTATCTCATATCCACCCTCTATCCTCTGCTTTGTGATGTGAGCTCAGGACTTAGCAATTACATGTCTTTTTTTAAAATTTTGTTTTATTGCTTAAAGTATTACAAAGAGTATTACATATGTCTCCTTTTTTTCCCCCTTGACATTCCCCCAGCCTCCCCTACCCCCCACCAGTGTCTTGTGTCCATTGGTTATGCTTAACTGAAGCAATTACATGTCTTTTGTGTGAACTCCCTTATGCTCCTAGTTAGGCTCTGCTGAAACCAGGTACAAGGGAACAGGAAGCCTAGAGGAGGGGAAGAGAACTGCTCCTTCTGTGTTTTGCATCTATTCTATATTTTTCAGCCTCACCTATTCAATGGCTTTTCACTCCTGTAGCAGTCAGTACCTGAAAACTATACAAAAAATTATTTCTGGTTTTTTGTTTTTTTCCCCCAACACTGACAGAACCAGGTTCATAGCATCTCCCCAGAGGTGTCATTACCAGCCAAGCCAGGACCCCTCCTCCCAGGTCTGAATCTCACTCCCAAGAGCACTTCTTGTAAGATGCTAAATGTTGAAAATCCTGATCTCTTTGTGTTGATCTCTCAGCCAGTATTGGGGTGCAGCTTCTTGCAGATATGACATTTGTGTTAACCTCATATTTGTGTGATCCTCATATTCTCTTTTTGCCTTCCAAATCCTCCAGTACTATTTAACAGAATTTTAGAATCTAAGAACAGTAATTGTAATTTAAAAAATCTTAATTACATAGTCTATGTTCACTCTTTCCTTGGAGTTCATTTCATCTATTTTTTTCTGCCTGATCCTTCTGTTTTCCTACACTTCCCATCTAACTGTCAATTTTCTATTGTCTGCTAATATTCTTAAGTAAAGATCCCTCATTATCCTCGTTGATTGCTGTTTGTATTCTGAAGATACCCATAATTACCCACCAACTAAACAGGGGGATTTAAGCCCCACTGTGGAAATCAAAACCTCAATTTACTGTGCATTTTCCCACACAGACACACCTGAGGGATAATGCTGTGGCCAGCAGCTCTACACATGGGACTGTACGGATGACGTCTCAAATTCTTCAGTTTTTTTTTCTCTGATAGTTTTCCATGGTGTTGCTCCTAGCTCAGAGGTTCCTCCTAATCCAGTGATGGTGAACCTTTTGAGCTCAGCGTGTCAGCATTTTGAAAAACCCTAACTTAACTCTGGTGCCATGTCACATATAGAAATTTTTTTCTATCTTTGCACCCATAGTAAAACAAAGATTTATATTTTTGATATTTATTTTATATATTTAAATGCCATTTAACAAGGAAAAATCAACCAAAAAAATGAGTTCGCGTGTCACCTCTGACACGCATGTCATAGGTTCGCCATCACTGTCCTAAGCAACTGCATGGCTTCAGGGTGCCTCCCCTAGGCCCTCTGGCTTTGTGTCTCCTTCTTTGATCTGTGCCTCAGGTGAATAGCTTTATACCCCTGCCAAATAGCTAGCCTTTCAGATTTTGCCCCTTCAACCCAGGAGGTCTTCTCAGAATTCTCTCACTTTCACCTGACTCACTGAACAGTGTTTGCAAGCCTTTAGGTCCCAGTGCCTTCTTTTGGTTTGCTATACATTTTGTTGTTTGTTATATATTATTTCTACATAATGTTCTTTAGGTTTGTGACATGAGGTTTGTAATGTTCTCAGTTTCAATAAAACTAACAATTTCTTCTTTTTTTGGTTAATTTCTATAATTTTGGAGGTTTGTAAACATATGGCTTGCCACTATCTTTCTGGAAGTCTATCAATGTATGATTTATACTTGAATTATTTATCAAATTTAGTAAGAGAGGAAAAAATATGTTCATATGTAAAGAAAATTTAAAAATTCATGAAAATGATGTATTAATAATTAATATGCAAACATATGTATCTCCATATATGCGCCAGCATTTTTCCTGTTCTTAGCATTATCTCAGCATCACTTAATTCAGATGTTAAAATAGATGCCAGTAACATTCATGTTTTAAGTAAGCTGCAAACTGCCACTTACTAAGCAATTAGAAGAAACCCAGTTGAAGCTTTTAGCACATTACCCAATCACATGTAAATTAGGGTAGGTTGGGAATAGAAAAGGATTTTTGGAAGGAGTTCTGTTGTGGCAGAAGCATAGTAGTATATCCTCTCATGTCAAGCCCTAAGAAAGAGGCTTAGGAGAGACCACTCAGAAATTTGCATCTCTTGGCATTTTGGAGACACAGTGAACTGGTATCTAGTTCATTTCTGATAAGGGACTACCTGGCTAGCTGCTCTATGCCAGAGAAGTTGCCACACTGAAGATAATCTCTCCTTCCAGTGTTTGTTGGTGGCAAAGAATGCTTGATCTGGTCCATGGGCCAGATGTGAGTCCCATGTTAGAGTATTTCTTACCCGATCAAGAAGGCATTTGGTGGGTGAGGATTCCCGCAGAATATAGGAGTGTGAAATGTACTGAGGAAAGATTTATGAGCAACCAGCAAGAGAATGTTTTCATTCAATTCATGGCAACCACACATGGGACACATAGCAATTAAATATTATCCAGACTGCAACTGTTCTGCCCCCTCCCCTTGCATTTCTGATCCCTTTTACTTTGCTCTATTTTATTTTCCTAGTATGTACTTTCTAACATACCATATCAGTTATGCTCCATATATGCAGGGAACTATGTGTAGGTCGTTGATATATCCCAGTCACCAGAATAATACTTGGGTCATGATATGTACTAAAGAAATAGTTGTTGAAGGACTTGAATTGGGTTCTCCAAAGAGCAATGAAAGAACTCATGAAAGTAAAAATTGCAGACTTTCCATGCTCAGGCCCCAGGGTGAGAACATAGTGATCTAAGACCAGTCAAGTCCAACATTTCTTCTCTGGCCTTCCCTTTCTGTCCACTCCTCCACACTGACCTGCAATTCTGCAGAGGCCACAGATAGCCTCGTCAGTGGGCAACTAGGAATAAAAACCCCTAAAAGGGTTACTAGAGAAGAAACCGACCTCTTTCTCAGTACAGGTAACCTGCCCCAGGAATACCTGGGCTGAAAGAAGGTAAAGCTTTAATTGTAAATAAACTTAATTTTTATTATTAGTATTATTAATACTACACTAGACTGAACATATTAAAGAAATAAATGGTTCGGAAACTAGCAATAACTGAAGGAATATTTGGTTAACTAAATTTGACCTGAAAAGTCACTGGGGCTGCAAAAAATTTCATCCAAATGCATCATGGGTTTTGCGTGGATACACTTCTAATTATATTCTACAAGCTCTGCTTATTTTATAGACCAGGAACATTGGCAGGTTAAAAGCACTCATTTTTTTTTTCTCACTGTAGCACTTTACATCCTGTCAAAATCCTGACCATCTTTTCATGGACATGGTTGAGACTGTTTCTTCACAGTGGTCGGCAAACTGCGGCTCGCGAGTCACATGCAGCTCTTTGGCCCCTCAAGTGTGGCTCTTCCTAAGCCTTAGGAGTACCCTAATTAAGTTAATAACAATGTAACTACCTCTATAGTTTAAGTTTAAAAAATGTGGCTCTCAAAAGAAATTTCAATCGTACTGTTGATATTTGGCTCTGTTGACTAATGAGTTTGCCGACCACTGTAACATCATTGGCAATTCAACTCCCAAGTCTATATCCAGCAGCCCTCATTTTCCAGCATGTAATAAAGTACACAACTTATATTAAACACTTAATAAATGGTTGATGAGTAAATGAATTAATAAGTGATAGGACATCTTGAGATTAGAAAGTTTTAGGAGCGGAAGGAGGGGCAAATTATTATTGTGTGAGAGTTAAAATTAGGTAAATAAAATGGGTGACTACATGTTCATTTATTGAATACCCAATAAAGGCCCAATCAATTTTTCTTTAAAGAATGAATGAATGAAGACTAACACAGATGAATTGTGAAAAATGGCTACACATGTATAGGCAAGATAAAAAGAAAACACAGGTTTATTGATTTGTCTATTCATCTCTATTCATGTCAATAAAATGGATATGTACATTTGTCTCTATTTTTTTTTCAGGTGATCCTTGTCTTTGTACTAAGCATTGGGTCTCTTATAATCTATTTCATCAATTCTTCTGAGTGAGTAAAATCTGCAGTCACCTGTGTCTGTTATAACATAAGATTGCCCTTGAATTCAGAATTTTCTTTCAGGAAAAATGGTTAATATACTTTCAAACATATTCACATACACAAGCTCATTAAAAAGGATAAGTGTTTAATTCCCCCCAGAAAACACTAAAACCAACTCCACAAAAAATACATGAATTGTTTCTGCATCCTGCCAAACTGCATTGCTAGAGGCTAGGGTGCCATGCCCGTGTCTACTCCCTAGTCTCTAGGACTGCAAACCTCCAGCTGTTGTCTTCTCCTTTGGGCCACGTTAGGAGGGCTTTCTTTATATGCCTTTGGACTCTTTAGATGTTGAAGTGGAAATTCTGTGGTCATTTCAATGTTGCTTATAGATTTCAAACAACTTTGGGTAGTCTTGAGAAAGGAAAATGCTAGACCTCACCTGGGATAAAGGAGCAAATTATTGTCTGCTCTTCACAGAAGGCATTTCCTTCTTTTATGACAAAGCAAAGATGGTTTCTTAAACAGAATCCAATCTAATCTGAACCCAATGCTGATCCTCTGGGAATTTCCTTGGATTTCTAGCTGAAGTAAAATTGGGATTGTAGGGCCCAGAAGTCGGGCAGCTTTAGAGATCCTAGGGAAACTAGAAGTCTTTGCTTTCTGAATTCCTTACTGATCTTTTAGGAAAATATTTTGGAATTTGGCTTGAGTCAGTTCATTTGACCTAGAATAGCTCTGTGTTTGAAGGGTACAGAATCCTAAACTTGTTGCTGGGCAGAGGGTCATGCAAACTAAGAAGAGCCACATAATCTCTAGGCCTCTGAATCCCCGCTGATAAAACTGAAATAGAAGCAATAAACTCTAGGAAAGAAAGAGCAGGTAATTTTCCTTTTATTTTCAGCTCCATGCACAGTCTAGTGCTTTTATTTATGCATACTTCTACTGCCAAGATACAATAAATTTCCTTGAGATATGAACTTAAGTGTCATCGTGAATAAATAAAAAATTCCCTACCCTTCCTTTTAATTTGGTTCAATGTAGACACAGCTTTTAAAATGTATGTCTTTATAAACTGTCCTTGTTTCCTTTGCAGCCCTGTTGGAAGCTGTTCTTCATATGAGGACAAAACCATCCCCATTGATTTGACTTTCAATGCTTTCTTTACTTTCTATTTTGGGTTGAGAGTAAGTACCTGTTGGAAGTGGAAGTAAATAGACAAACAAAACAGGTACAACACAGAGAGATCTGTGTGTGCCTTGGTTATACAATTGGCCTATGTTGTCAGGCGCTAGAGTTAGAGGGTCTGTGTCCTAAGTTGTTAAAAGTATAATGAGACAAAATAGCTCTCTCACCTGCATCTGAAGCTGTCAAACAGGCCAAAAATTCTGACACAAATGAAAATGATTTTTTTAAAAAATATCATCACCCAGTAACACTGCCCTCCTTATTGGCTTTCCACCTACCTTGAGAAAGCTTTAGTAGTAATCACAAGCTAGCAGAACCTGAATAACAAGCCTCTGAAAATGTCATTGGCTTCACTGATGGCTGATGTGCCATTAACTATATAAAATACTTTTCTTTTGTATTTATGCATCCCATGTTTTTATATACATACTAGAGGCCTAGTGCACATAATTCATGCATGGGTGGGGTCCCTAGACCTGGCCGGTGATCAGGACCAATCAGGGCCTTCTGGCTGCCGGCTGGGGCCTGCCTTTGCTCCGTGCACGTCACAGTGAGTGATCAAACTCCCAGTCTCCTGGTCGAGCTCCCAAGGGGACAATTTGTATATTAGGCTTTTATATAGATAAATCAAAGATATGTTATACATATATGCTTATAATGTGTATTTCTATGACTGTCCTTCAGCACAGACTCTGACCACACTGACCATCAAAATATTATTTTTATAGCAAATTCTCCCTTCTGGAAATGCTCACTTTCTTATCTAAACAGAGAAGGTCATAAATACAGGTCTTGGCCAGCCATATTTGTAGATAACTGTACCCTTTCCATGAAGACTACCTTAAATCATGTTTCTTCTTTGCTCACAAATAGAGGGTTTTTAGCTCTATAATTATAAATCTCTGGGAATGGCAGAAAGGTCAGAATATGAGACTTTAAGTTCCAGTAAACAAAATGGGTTCATGTTCACTTATTGAACACTTACTAAAGGTACAATCCTTATGTCTACATAAATGTACTATATATAAATGTATGTAAGCATATATCATATAGCTGTGTAAAAATATATGTATGTGCATATATGTGTGTGTGTATATATGTATATAATAGAATTAGATCAAAACTCCAGTTAATGAATGAAATGTAGCTGAATAAAGGCACTCTAGTGTTCATTTTAAAATTCTTCAGGGTAATTGGATTTGGGTCTTTTGTTTTCATTTCATAGTTTTTGGCAGCGGATGACAAGATCAGGTTCTGGTTAGAAATGAACTCAATTGTAGACATCTTTACCATCCCACCAACATTTATTTCTTATTATTTGAAGAGTAATTGGCTAGGTAAGTATAAAGTTGGAATCAGAAACACTCCCTTAACAATCATTCATAAGTATACTTCATTTTCCTTTATAATACCCAAATGCCACTTAAAAAAGTTCATCACTGTACTTGTATGGCTTTGTAATATATTTTCAGAACCCTCTCCTTTTTTTTTTAAACCTCAGTACATAGAAATGTGATGTACCTAATGCACAGAAGGTGTCGGTGTTTGTTATTGTTAATAGACTGACTCATCCACAACTTGAGAGGCAAGGCCCCAGCCTCCCATCCCCCTGTGGCCCCTTTGTGCTGGGATTCCACATGGACAAGGAGAGATGAAAAAACCTCTCTTGGTCTTTGAAAGCTGTAGATCATCATATCTAGACATGGTATAACCTATTAGAGATTTATATAGTTACTTAGGCTTTAAGGTGGACACTGCATGGGAGTTATGTGGCTTTTTCTAATTTTGTGTAATTTTATTTATTATCTATAAAATATTTCTTGCTATCATTATTATCAAACTACATAAAGTAAAGCATCATACAAATGTGAGGAGCATATCATAGACATCCTGTAGTCAGAAGTTTAAGTGGTTTATAGATAATTGTTTTTTATTCTAAGGAAGAATTAAGTAGAATGAAATGTGAGTAGTACTTTTATATGCTTTCTGTTAGCTCAACAACCCTAGGTACTTATAATTCCCATTTTACAGATGAAGAGCTAGAGAAGTTGAGGGCATTGCTTTAGATTATAACACCTATTAAGGGTTGGGGCTAGGATTTGAACTAGAACTCATATTCTTAAATCTACAATGTTATAATATACTAGAGACCTGGCACACAAAATTTGTGCACGGGTACGGTCCCTAGGCCTGGCCTGCGATCAGGGCCACCTTCCCTGGCTGCCCTCAGCCAACCCTGCCCCCCGCCACCACCCACCCCTGGTGATCAGAACCTGACGGCTTGGGGAAGGGACCCAGAGGTTGGCTGTTCCCGCCTGCTTGATGGGCCTGCCCCCACCACGGATTGCCCTCTGTGTGGGGGGCGACTGGCAGGGCAGGGGCCTTGGCCTGGCACCACCTGCATCCCCTGCCACCCACCCCCGGCTTCCTGTTCGCCATCAGGCGATAGGAGCCTGCTGGCCAGGGAGAGGGACCAAGAGGTGGTCAGTGCACCTCATGGTGACTGGTCGAGTGGTCATTCTGGTTGTTCGCCATTAGGGTCAATTGCATATTACCCTTTTATTATATAGGATAGAGGCCTGGTGCACAGGTCAGGGCCAGCTGGCCTGCCCTGATGGGGGCCCCGGATCAGGGTGGGGGTCCCTGTGGAGGGGCAGGGCCAGCCAGGGCGAGGGGCCGTGGGCAGTTTGCAGGCCTGCCATGCCCCCAATTGGGGAGGGGGTCCCCTCTGGGGAGCGGGGCTGGCCGGGGCAAGGGGCCGCAGTCGTTCTGGTCTCTGGGCATTCTGGTTGTTCTGCCATTTTGGTTGTTGGGCTTTTATTATGTAGGATTATATTTGAGTATTTCAAGGAGAGGAAGAGTGTAACTACTCCCCATTGTGTTATAATTCAGCTCACTTTCTGGAGTAACCCTCTTCTTTTGGCAGCATTCTTCTTTCTATTGCTTTCTAGGTTTAAGGTTCCTAAGAGCATTGCGGCTGCTAGAACTCCCTCAAATCTTGCAAATGCTGAGAGCCATCAGGACCAGGTAAATGCCCTTCCTCAAATACTACTCACGTACTGTTTTAGATTAGGAAATAAAAATGCTAACTACACCTTCAATTCAACTAATTTCTCATCAGAATTTCAGGGCAAAAATCACAAAATCCCATAGCTGCCAATATAGTAGTCACTCACTTCCTCCCACTGTGTTAACATTACATACTAGCTGAAAAGTTTGCAATTATTTTGAAGGTTTTGTTTCCTCTTTGTTTTGTAGAGCCACAATGTATAAGTCCATTTAGGCTGTGATTCCCCTACCACCACTACCCAAATAAAAACTCAGAACAATTCAGAGGCTTTGGTTCTATACATTTGCAGTTATGAATCATGTCTTTCCTGGCTAGGACCTAAGAGCATGCATGAGAGCTGCCCAATAGCAGCAGGGAACTATTGCTTACAAATGTCTCAAAAAATAATTCAAACTACCTTTGAGCAGCAATATAGCAGTACTTCTAACGTTTTAGCAGGATGGTCTTATGTTACCCACTCAAAATTTCCATGCGTCTCTATGTTCTCACCAGAAACATCAATATTACAGGCCAGGCGGACTTCACTTCTAAATGTTTATGCATGATGGAGCATTCAAGATGGTAAAAGGCTGTCCTTGTGTGATAGGTGGACATACCTGGAAACCACAGAGATTTCAGCTAAATGCTAGGGCTTCATTTAAGAGACAGGAGCTTATCTGATCCTCTTCACTCAAAGGTCCTGGGCTGAGGCTGTCAATATGGAACTACAGTTCTGTGACCTACTCAGTATCATTGTGCAAGCCCACTCTGGATGCCTGGGACACTGACATTTGTACAATTCCTCTCGACAATGTAGCAGTTTATTAAATTTATTTTATGATAATACATATATGATCGGTTTTAAATGCAGTGTAACATTAGGCCAGTGGATACCATAGCAAAATATAAGGTTTCTCAGCAAGTGTATGTAACTGGGTGTGTGCATCTTCAACGCTAACATGTATATGAATCAGAGGACCCTATAACACCGCAGATCTCTAGACCAGGGGTGGGGCCTGGGATTCTGCATTAACGCACTCCCAGGTGAGCATATCCTTGTGTCAGGTCCATGAACCCTACTGTGAGTTGCAAGATTTTAGAGGATGAGGCAATTGTGTTGTGCTGGGAACTGTCAGAACCCAAAAGCTCTTTGTCTTTCTTCCTCTAGCAATGCATTGAAGTTTTCCAAACTGTTATCCATAGTTTTCAGTACCTGGTTCACGGCTGCAGGATTCATTCACTTGGTAAGCATCTCATCACACTCTCTATAATGGTGCCGGTCATTGTAAATGTCTTTTCTTTAAAAAATGAGGGTAATCCTTCTGAGCTCCTGTCTCCATCACTGTAACTGGTGTGAAGTTTATCTTTCTACTTCCCTTTTCAGGGTTTTCTCCACTCCCATATTTATGACAAATACGTATCTCCTACCCTCAAGGTATCTATGTTACTTCTTCCAGCTTTCAAAACCTACACTCGGAAAAGGATCTAACAAAGCTTACCCTTCAAAGGTATAAGCAATAGGGAAAATTTATTTCTGCATCTTCATAAGGGTTCCAGAATTTTTAAAAAGAATAAAAAGTCAAGTAAGTGAAGCTGCTGATAGAATTTAAGGATAAAAGCTTGAGAATTGTGGGGGAAGTGTTGCTGAGTTGCAAAGGGGAGTTTTAGGATTTATTTGTTCTCCTGAAATAAATCTGTATACATAGCTGCCTCCTTTGTCTAATGGTAAGGCTAGTTTTTAGCCCACATTAATATAATAAATGGATTTCAGCAATAGGAAAGAAATTCCTAGAAAATGCAGAAATTGAAGCGGGATGTTAAAAGTCTATAGAGGCCTTTGAGAAAAGCAAAGCAAAACAAACAAAAAAAAAGTAGGAGTTTTCTCATGAGTCCTTCTCTCAAAATTAAAGCAATAACAAGAAAAATGTTAAACTCCAAATGCAAATTGTGATATATGAACCTTCAAAAAATCTGAAACCAGCCCTAACCGGTTTGGCTCGGTGGACAGAGCGTTGGCCTGCGGACTGAAAGGTCCCAGGTTTGATTCCGGTCAAGGGCATGTACCTTGGTTGCGGGCACATCCCCAGTAGGAGGTGTGCAGGAGGCAGCTGATCGATGTTTCTCTCTCATCAGTGTTTCTAACTCTCTATCCCTCTCCCTTCCTCTCTGTAAAAAATCAATAAAGTTAAAAAAAAAATCTGAAACCAGCCATTTCCCTTCTCAGTACTGAAGCAAGCAGGTGAGAGATTCTCCTGAAAGAAGTGTCACAGCAGTAAGGCAGGTCCCTGGAGCCAGAGGGTTGGTCCTGGGGGCATGGGATTCCCATGGGAGAAGTGTCTCTGTAGAGACCTGTTGGCCATAACAGAATCGGAGGAAGAGAATGCTAAGCAGAAACCCTGGCAACAGGACTTTTTGCCTTCAATAGCGGTTCCAATGAGAGGCTCTCAGGCTGAATGTGGCTTATAGTCACATTTAATTTGCCTTACTTATGTTTGTATTTTACTTTTATTGCTTGCTAACTTTTATGGAGAACTCACATAAAAACCCAGATTTCTGGATTTTTGGAAAAAATACAAGGTTCTTTAACCCATTCTACCAAGGCCACCAACAGTCCTAGTCAAAGACTAGCTGTTCCCTGTAAGTGGCATGTGCTCCTGAGTTGGACACCATCTCTGCCAGGCTTATTGAACCATTCAAGTTTTCTGCTTTACCCTTCTAAGCATGTGAATATGTGTCCTTGTTGGGCATACAGTCTCCCAGGCAAGGAGACCTCCAGCAAGGGTGCATGTAGAGCAAGAAGGAGAAGCAAGCAGATAGCTTGTGACTTAAAGGGATCCACTGTAAATCACACTAACATCTGGAATGTTAAAAACCCAGAGAAAAGAAAATGGCAGATTTTGCTGAGAGGATATTTGAAATGAGAAACCAAAATAAAAGCTATCATTGTCCCAACCTCACCAACTTCCCATACTCACAGCTAAAAGTCGATGCCATTCAAAGGTGAACATTAACCAGAAAGTAATCAACACGATGCCTATCCTCAAATTCTTCTGGAAGTAGCAAGAGGGTATGATGGACAGCAGACATTAAGGTAACAACAGTTGCATAATATAGCAGTTACAAGAACAACAATTAAAGGATAATTTGTCCAAGGAAACAAAGGTTTTTAAAAATATATTTATATTTGATTAAAAAAATACAAAGTGCTTTAAAAACTAAAAATGATATTCCAAACAAAATATAGATGATTTTAAATAAAAGAATATTAAACAGTAACAGGAGTTAAAATGGGCTAAAAGTATCCAAGGAAAAAGTATCTTAGAGCTGAAAAACCACATTAGGGAGAACCGGCATTTAATAAATGTGGCAAAAACTGTTCAGAGACACAGTGGGCAGGATTGAGGCAAAAACACTGACATGGAAAAGACTAAAGACATTCAAATAATTTTTGAGGAGAAACATGGAAGATGGGCAATGTGGATTCAGCATACTATTAAATTAGTGTTTCTGAAGAAGAAAAGGACACACAAAAATGGCACCAGAAAAAATATTTAAAATGAAGTTTTGAATTTGTAGATTAAAGGATATACTGAATCCAGGAAAAATAACCCTAAATTATTTATCCCAACTATATTTTGGAGCAATTTACCAACCTTTGAAGATAAGGAGAGAATCCAAGCAGAACAAAGCAAAATCTATAAAAGGGGGAGAAAAATCAAACTAGCCTCAGATTTCTTGGAAGCATCAATCAATACAGGAAGATGATAGAGCAGTGTCTGCAAAGTTTGTGTGAAAGGAAGTGCAACCTATCCTGTCATTTTATGCAGGTGGAGAAAATCGCACCTATGAACCCCTTTTAAAAAATGTGTCTTAATGATAAAATCCAACCAGAGGAGATGAATCAAAACTAAGACCTCAAGAATGAAGAAACCATAATAAAAATTAGTGGTGGTGATTATTGGATGACTTTAAAATAGAACTAAGGCATAATTAAGGGAATTGTGGTTATGACCAGAACTCACATATGCAATCCTATCTAATACTAGACAAACATGGTAATTAACCGTACCTCCGACACGCTTCCCATTGGCTAATCAGGGCGATATGCAAATTAACTGCCAACCAAGATGGCGGCCAGCAGCCAGGCAGCTGAAGTGAACAGGAGGCTTGCTTGCTCCAGTGATGGAGGAAGCCAAGGTTCCCTGCCTGCCACTGTCGGCCTCTGAGCTGCATTCTAAGAAACAATGTTGCAATTATAGAAGCTAAACAAACCCCAGAAACCTGCTTTCAGCCAGCCGGGCCTCAGAGCTGGAGCTGCAACTATGTTTCAATTATAGAAGGCAAATAAATCCCAGATACCTGCTTTCAGCAGCCGAGGTCTCAGAGCTGGAGCCGAGCCTCAGAGCTAAAGCCGGCTCTCAGTTCCAGTGACAGCCATAGAAGGTAAATAAATCCCAGAATAAAAAAAAAAGAAAAAAAGGAGAGGTTGGGAGCTTCAGTCACCCGCCAGCCTGAAAACGGCCCTCAGCCCCTCACCCAGACTGGCCCAGCACCCCAGTAGGGACCCTCCCCCTGAAGGGGGTGCGACCAGCTGCAAACAGCCATCATCCCCTCATCCAGGCTGGCCAGGCTCCCAAGCGGGACCCCCACCCTGATCTGGGACACCTTCAGTTCAAACCAGCCGGCTCCCACATGTGCACCAGGCCTCTATCCTATATAATAAAAGGGTGATATGCAAACTGACCCTAACAGCAGAAAGACTGGGAATGATTGGTCACTATGACACACACTGACCACCAGGGGGCAGATGCTCAATGCAGGAG
>NW_005353460.1:577122-617831 GCF_000412655.1 Myotis brandtii
TATAATAAAAGGCTAATATGCAAATTGTCCCCTCAGGAGTTCGACCAGGAATTCAATCGCTCGCTATGACGTGCACTGACCACCAGGGGGTGGCGCAGAACATGGAGGATGACCAGTGGTGGCAGTGGGGTGCTGAAGGAGCAAGGAAAGGAGGAGGTGGGGAGGCTGGGAGGTGGAGAACCTATTTGGCCCTGATCACTGGCCAGGACTAGGGACCCTACCCATGCACGAATTTTATGAACTGGGCCTCTAGTGTAAAAATAATGTAACTAATGCAAATGATGTGGAGGTAGGAGATGGGATTGTGTCCCTGTATCCTCCACTTACATAGCACATTAATCTAAAATTGAAACACAGAATTTAAAAACATAAAAATTCAGTTGCTTTGTGAGTTAAACATTAAAGGGTTAAATTATTGTGAAGGCAATTTCCAGGTTGAAATAAATTTAGTTTTAGTTTATACATGTTGTACAAGGATGTGATTGAAACCATGTGCTAAGATGTTATTAAAAGAAACTGTAGGGTTTTACTTAAAGGGAACAGTCACAAGTAACTCTTGTATGCCTGGGTAAAATATACTATATATCTGTTTTTCTTGTAGTACAACTAGAGGCCCAGTGCATGGATTCGTGTACCGGTGGGGTCCCTTGGTCTGGCCTGCACCCTCTCGCAATCTGGGACCCCTCAGGGTATGTCGGACTGCTGGTTTTGGCCTGATCCCCGCAGGCCAGGCCAAGGGACCCCACCGGTGCACGAATCTGTGCACTGAGCCTCTAGTATGCATATAAGATCTTTGGTTAATCTCTTCCCACCCTCCCCTCTCCCCACTTCCCTTTGAGATTCATCAGTCTGTTCCATGTTTCCATGCCTGTGCATTGAGCGTCTACCCCATGGTGGTCAGTGCACGTTATAGCTATCAGTCTAACAGTCGCTTAGGCTTTTATATATAGAGATAGTCTCAGAAAATAGTGAAGACTCCAGAAGTCAGTAGAAACAGATTCTACTACCAGCTATGAGAACTAAGTATAGACATGCAATTTCTTACTTATTTTAGAGTGGGAGTCCACACTCATAACCTGCTCATCAAACTTAAAAAAGGGTCAGCATTGGGCATACATATCACTTTTACAAAGTGATCATGTACCTGAGAAAACTACATTATTTCTAATTTCTACTCCAGTTCTTAAAAGCAAAACAAAAAAACCTACTTTCTCCAGACATCTTTAGTATTTTATCATTTTTGTGTCAAATAGAAAAGAAAAATGTCTAGGAAATATGTAAGCTATTTGGAAACATGTCTAAAAATGTAAAAAAGGGAAAATTGTATATATTCTATATCATTGTTATGTTATTTGTAATATATGTTATATATTTATAATAAGTTTATACATACTATATATACATAAAGTATAGGGTCATTGCCTAAGTTGCTCTTTTTATTTAATATAAAAAAGGTAACCTGATAAATTTAGTTCCCTTAAAACATGGAGATTTAGGGGGGAAGTCAGATGAAATTTTTTTCAGAGTTTTTTTTAATCGCTGAAGAAATATTTTTGGGGAGTAGGGGAAGTAACCTGGGAAACTTGTTTGTTTCCTTTTCCTTAGACACTTGCTTTTATGAAGTTAAGTTCACTGAAATGAAGTGCTTATTTGAGTGCTTCTTTCTTTAATGATAGATAAATCTGATCTGGTGAAAAATGAGATTGAATAGTAATTACTAAACCTAGAGCCTTTGGTGTCCATGATGGCTCCAGGATGTGGTGATATGCCCACATGAAAAGAGATATGGGCAATAAATTTCACTAGGGAGCATTCCAAATGTGAGCTCAAGCTACATACCCCCTTAGATTTCAGCAATGATCACAGTGAAAAAAAAACACCCACCAAGACTTCACAATCACTACCCCAATTTACCAACCCTTCAAAGCCGTCTAGGAATCATTTATTTCATTTGTATTGAATTAAGTGATTTTGCTTATTTTTTGTAAACTTTCCCTTGGATTCCATTTCCTGAATTCTTTTCTCTTTTGACAGGTGGAAAATTCTGGTGATCCCTGGCTCAAGGGTAGAAATTCACAGAACTTAACATATTTTGATTCCATTTACCTGGTCATGGCAACAACATCAACTGTTGGCTTTGGAGATGTGGTAGCTAAGACATCCCTAGGACGGACCTTCATCATGTTCTTCACTCTGGGGAGTTTGGTGAAGAATATTTTCAATATCTTTTGAATGTGGCTAGAAGTGAAAGGCATTTGGTTAATGGTGAGAAAAAAGCAGTATAGTCTTGAGAGTGAATGTTACATTATCAGGTGTCAAATGAATATGAAAAGATATATGGATCCCATGTTTTTCCAAACTGCAACCCCTGGAGCACGTGATGTAATTGCTTGGTTGCCAGAGATGAGGATGGTCAGCAAAGGAGAGTAGATTTTTCTTATTAGCCTCTACATTGACTTGAGCACCCCTGTCTTTCTTCATCTTTTGCCCATCAGATAAAAGTCTTTATTCCAAAGGGGAAGGGAAATTGAGATTTGATCTGAAGGAAGTTCTGTTCCTTCCAGCTCAAATGAGTAAGCTCTCCAAACCAGCATTTTCCTTCAGATAAAGGAACATCTGTGTATGATTCAGCAATGTGTATCAAGTTTCTAATTTTAACTCCTTAAAACCATACCACATTCTCTATTTCACCTTCCTGATATTACATTGTCCACACTGCTACATCCCCTCATTTCATTTTCCCTTAACTTTGCTCTGTCCCATATAGCTTTTTCTCCAAGGTCCTAAATAATAACAAGTTGAAGGGCACTTTGTAGTGATGAGGGGACAGAATGTGTAGGAAGGTTGCCTTTCTGCTTATCCTTCCTTCATTGTTTTCACCATTTTGAATTCAGGAAAGCATTTTATTCCATTTTAGTCAAATGCAAAGGCTGAAGTAATAAAGAAACATGCTTTTTCTTTAAAAATATAGTTCACAGTGTTACCCCTCATGAATTAGACAACATTTTGTGTACCTTCTTTCTCCTTTATAATCTCAGTATCCTTTAAAATGATGAGACCTAAGGTTTTTATTTGCTGATTATTTTAGATACTATTTGCGAACTATATCCCTGAGATCGTGGAACTCTTTCTTACCAAGAAGACATACACCAGTTCCTATGAAGTGCTCAAAGGAAAGAAGTAAGTAGCTTACAAGTATAATTTCTACAGTTTGAGATATTCTACTAATCACAGACCTCTTTCTAAACACCTATTGCTCGACCTAGGTGAATATATTTGCAGGATCATTCATTCACTAAAGAGGTTTGTACTAAAATAAATACCAAGAAGATAATATTTGCTACTTGATACAAACGACTATATAGATGCCCATAAGGGCTTTAAGTCAACTTGAAATGACAGATAATGTTGCCATTCACTGTCAAATATTGATTGTGACAATATTTGGACCTTCCTTATCACTATCCTCTTATTTCCATTACTAATTTCCTTATTCATGTTAAGCATGTGGTTAACTCAGGCTAATTTTACATAATAGATCAAATTAAAGCCACAGTTTGAATTTGAAATAATTCAGTTGTCTTAGCCTAAACTCCCTTAAACCATATGGGGCTCATTCCTGGGCAGAGGTTTGCTGGAGTGAGGAGCAATTTCAGCCTTTTCACTGGAACTTCATAGACCTCCTTTGTTCATGCCACAGTCATTTGTTCCCAGGAGGAAAACAGACTTGTTTTTACCTTTTCTCTCTGTGGATATATGTTATCTCAGTTTCCATTAATGCTTTTTCACATCTTAGAAGAAAAAAAAAGCAGAGATCTTAAATTTGAAGTGATTCTTTTTAATCTTGTCTCTATCCACTGTAGAGGAAAGAGGCACAATGTAGGTAAATTCTCCTGGTTTGGTCTCTTAACATAGTAGATGAAAACCAAGACGGACCTAGGACTAAGAAAATAGTGCAATGAATGAAAATAATGAAATAAACTAGTTAAGCCAAAGTTTGACCCAGTTTATCTCAGGAAAGTGATATGTAACCCACGCTAAATCAGCCAGTAAAGTCTAGAAAATATAAGGTAAATGCGCTAAAATTATGCTTTTCATTTTCTTAATTGATTAGTAGAGGGAAAAGCATATATATATATATATAGCCTAAGGAAATTGATAGCTAGTTTCCACTATAAAAGTTACATGCTTATATTTTTGCACCTGTCCTAGGTGTCTCTCCATTGCAGTCACTTTTTGTGACTACTAGATAATTTTACATGCAGAAGATAAATACAAATAACTTAGATTCTAGTGCTGTCTCAGCCACAGCATTTAACTATGGGAAACTCAATTAAATACTCTGAGCCTCAATTATTCCTCAATGAAGAAATGTCTTGATCAGCAAATCAGGAACCAAGTGCAAAGTTAAATCAAATTACACATTTCAAGTCTGTTATAAGTTACAAATAACCATAAAAACCTAGCAGTTATGATAGATATTGTTGTATTCCTAAGAAGCTACATGTAATTCTAATGTGTAGAGTTATACCCTGTATTAGATGAACTGGAGATGACAGAAGTCTGACACTGCTTTTGTTATAATGGAGATGCAGTCCTGGGTGTTTCCATTTTCAAAATCTGGGTGATTCAAATACTAAATGTATTTAAAACTAAGTTTAAGCCCTAGCTAGTTTAACTCAGTGGTTGGTCCGTCGGCCTGTGGACTGAAAGGTCTTAGTTTCAATTCTGGTCAAGGGCATTTAGCTTGGTTGTAGGCTCAATCCCCGGCCTGGTGAGGGCTGTAGTGGAAGGCAACCAATCAATGTGTCTCTCTCACATCGATGTTTCTCTTTCTGTGTCTCTCCCCCTCCCTTCCACTCTCTTTAAAAATCAATGGAAACAAAGATCCTGGGGTGAGGATCAACAAAAATAAGACAAAATTCTAAGTTTAAGCTAATTTTCTACTTCTAAATCTAGACAGAAGATATTTCTGTTCCTCAGATGATCCAGCTAATATGTTCTTGCTACCCAGGTTCGTTGTGGTTTGTGGAAACATCACTGTCGACAGTGTGACTGCTTTCCTGAGGAATTTTCTCCGTCATAAGTCAGGGGAGATCAACACTGAGATTGTTTTTCTGGGAGAGTAAGTATATCTGTTTGGCTCATAGGCTCTAAATTAATACTTGAAATATGTGTGGATATTTTTAATGGGAGAAAATGACCCTTGTAATATTCATAGAAAAATTAGGAAATAATAAGAAGCAAAAAGAAAAGGAAAAGCAATCCCATGATCAGAGGTAACTTCTGAAAAAAATTGAGAATATATTTTGCCAGATGTTTTTCTGTATATGTACTATTATGTGATTACAGATCATTAAGTTATTCTATACTGATTACTCATATATATGACCATAATTTTGCCCACATGTCTAGCATACTTCATAATTATAATTCTAACTGTTAATTAACAGGATTGGAAATCTAAAGTTCAAATAGATGATATTTTTGTTCTATGCAGTTTACATTTTCACAAGCAGAATCCAAGTCAAATATTTATAGAACACTGGGAAATACATATTTAATACAAAAAGACTTTAAAGTAGGCAAAATGATTTCTAATTGTTTTATTTTACAATTTTGGTTCCCAGTGAAATGGAACATTTTTTGTGCATTTTGAAATTCCTCTTTATATTTTTACTCTATTTTCTATAAGGTTGATCATCTGTTATTTTACTGGCTTTTGAGCACTCAGTGTATTGTAATATTAACTGTTTTGTGTCATATATTATAAATATGTTTTCCCTTTTTGCTCTTTAATTTTGTGTGCTTTCATTTTAATATAGTATTTGATTTACATGTACTTTAATCCATCCACTTCTTTTTGTTGTTGTTGTTTATTTCTTGCTTTTCTTACATTCTTAGGCCTCTGTGTTTTAGTATATAGTAAATGTTTCTCTAGGATTTCCATGTTTTCATATGGAAATTTTTTATAGTTAAGCTCTCTGGAATTGATTTAGTGTAATATGAAAGGAGTTAGCTTCTTTTTTCCCCAAATGGTTAATAAGTTATTTAGACATCACTCAATAAATAAGTCAGACAGATTTGAAGTGACATTTTTATCTCATAAAGGAATGTATATAAGATTCACACCAACCTTTACATATTTTGTAGTTAAAGCAGTAAACTAAGTATTGTCTTTGATACTCCTGTCTCCCTCAAATCCTATGTATACTTGCATCAATATCATCTGTTTCGTCTCTTAAGTAAATTCTAATTCTATTTCTACCATTTTATTTCCACTATTAACAATCCTGTTCAAAGTTAATATCTTATCTCTCCTGTATCTCTATAAAGGCCACTTTATTGATTGATTCTTTTTGCTAAGAATTTCTTCTACCTTTTTATGACCAGTTTATTTTCATCCTTCAGCACTGAGAGAGACCTTCTCTATTCAACCAATCTAAATGAGTGTCTTCTAATCCTCCTGTCTCTTTACTCTGTTATATTTCCTTTAAAGTGCTTATCACCATCTGTAATTATGGTAGATTTTCCTTTAATACAGCTATTAATATTTCCTTCCCTTACTGTTCTTTCATTCTGGTCCTCTCAATAAAAGATGGAGTCTCTTTCTCATCCCTTTGAATCTCAACTGGCCAGTGACTTGATTTGATAAATTGAATGCAGCAGAGGGGACACTTTGTTAGTTTCAGGCCTATAGCCTTTAAGAGGACTTGGCAGTTTCAACTTTCACTCCAAGAGAGTTTTAAGCCCTAAGCCATCATGTAAAAAGTCAGAATAGCTTGCTTGAGGAGGAGGCCCACGAAGCTCTCACCTGCTCCAGGCTGGTAGCTGAGGCAGCAATCACGTGTATAAAGTCATTTTGGTCATTTGAGCTCCCAAACTCTCTGATGAATGTACCTACATGAATGGCCACAGTCAATACTATGTGGAATTACATTGCTGAGACCAGCCAACCACAAAATCATGAGAAATAATGTATTATTGCTGTTTTAGATCAATAAGTTCTAGAAGGGTTTGTTTTACAGAAACAAAACATGGTAGTGGAAGTGGGGTGCTGTCATAACAAAAGCCAAAATATAGTCTTTTCCTTGGAACTAGTGGTAGTTAGAGGCTGGAAGGGTTGCATGGAGACTCTCCGTAGAGGCCAGAAAAATGATGAGGAAATTTCTAGTAGGTACTGGAAGAAGAGCAGAGTTTTGGTAACAATGTCACTAAAAGTAATATGGAAACTAGGAAATGTACCTAGTGCAGTTGTGAGGCTGGCTAAGAAAATTTCCCCAAAGAATGTTGAGTGTCATTTGCCGCTGTATAATCATGTATGATAAGGCACGAAAATTGAGCTGAAGAAGAAACACTTTAATTTTCAGGCAGAACTGAAGGGAATATAGGAGTCCCATAACAGTTTCTCCAGCTTGCCAAAACATGTCAAAGAGGAAAATGACCTCAGGAGGAAAAAAAATCAAATCCAAGATGCCACTTGTGAAATATGACCTCAAGGTCAAATGTAAAGATCCAGTCAAGGATGTAGCTGAGGACCCTTTGTTAAGACCTCCGAAAGATTTAAGGTGGTGACTTATTGATGAGCCTCTCAAGGCAAAGGGCTTCTAAGAATCTGAGGACATTGTTCCCAGATCCTGAGTTTCTGAAAGTAGAGAGGAATCATGAACATGACTTTGTGGGCATGCCGTGAACCTGAGTAATATGTATAAAGACTTGTCTATGCTTCAAATACAATTTTACCGGTAAAATGTACTGCCAGCTTGAGGTAAAGGGACAGAGTTAAAAAAACAATGCCTCTTGACCTCCAATGCAGCACAGGCAGGAATCAAGCCGAGAAAGCTACTCAAGTACAAACACTGGGCATTTATTAGGGAAAAGGAAGGATGGCTCAGAGGGTCAGAGGAGAGAGAAAAGAACCAAGAAGAGCAATGGATTAGCTCATAAGGACTAAACTAGGCTCTAATAAAAAAAATCCTCTGCTACTGGAAAAGGGGGTCCTCTTGGTATGTGCTCAGATAGATTTCAGAATTTCTATGTGCTAATTTCTGGTTATTTATCTATGCCCTTCATTACCACCGTCACCTCTTTTTTTTGAAATATATATTTTTTATTGATTTCAAAGAGGAAGGGAGAGAGAGAGAGAGAGAGAGAAACATCAATGATGAGAGAGAATCATTGATTGGCTGCCTCCTGCATGCCCCCTATTGGGGATTGAGCCCACAACCCCAGCATGTGCCCTTGACTGGAATCAAATCCGGGACCCTTCAGTCTGTGGGCTGAAGCTCTATCCACTGAGCCAAACCAGCTAGGGCACCACCCTCACCTCTTTTGATTGGGAATGTCTATGGCAGTTTTTCTATTCCTTATCATGGCATGTTGGGTATGGAGATGGGGATAATAAAACTTGTCTATTTAGTTCACAGGTCTTCAGATAAGGGTGAGCTACACCTGAGGGGCCCCATCCACATATAGACCTGACTTAAGATAACAAGATGCAGGGCTTGGACCTGATTATTATAAAGAGATGACACTTTTGAGGGAGATCATGAGATTATTTTGTACAGGAGAGGGTTGTGAATTCTTGTGGCCAGAGGGCAGATGGTGGTAGATTGTTTTTAAAGGATGGCTACCAGCAATTTCTCCCAAATGTTTACACATAGACTATTCCTTTAGCAAATTAGACCTGAGCTTCAGACTGATACATGGAATTAGGCTAGTGGTGTCAAAATCACCTAACCTTGTGGCTTAAAAATGAATGGGATATAGATGTGTTCCAAGAGGAGATTAAGGGTTCTATTAAATGCAAATAAATATAACAGTATCTAAGCTAAGTCAATCATCGTTTTTATTCTTTGTTCCTACGTTCTTGGTCCAGGGTTCCTCCTTCTTTGGAATTGCAAACAATATTTAAGTGCTACATGGCCTACGCAACTTTTGTTTCTGGATCTGCATTGAAGTGGGAGGATCTGAGGCGAGTTGGGGTACGAACTATTTTTTCTTTCTTCCTTGTAGTTAACCTCAGCTACAACAGTGAAGATGATAGGATCTCGTCTCTTTCAAAGGCATTACTCCAGACCAGGGGTCCTCAAACTTTTTAAACAGGGGGCCAGTTCACTGTCCCTCAGACCTTTGGAGGGCCGGACTATAGTTTTTAAAAAAAACAACTATGAACAAATTCCTATGCACACAGCGGCTGCAAAAACACCCGGCGGGCCGGATAAATGTTTTGGGCGGGCCGCATGTGTCCCGCGGGCCTTAAAAAAAACTATGAACAAATTCCTATGCACACAGTGGCTGCAAAAACACCCGGCGGGCCGGATAAATGTTTTGGGCGGGCCGCATGTGTCCCGCGGGCCTTAGTTTGAGGACCCCTGCTCCAGACCCTTAAGTTTGGGAAAATACAACTTTCTCAATTTTAAAAACTAATCATGAAGGAGATATAGTAATTGTCCTCCAGTTTCTCCTTGACAAATATCAAGCAGACTTCACTGTTTATATAAACTTATAGTTAAATTATTTATTTCACTAAGTTCTCTACCTAGAGCAGTTTTATTTTCACAGTCTAAGAGATCTGAAAAAATTATGGATAGCAAAAGTGTGTTTGATCTTACCATTCAAATGCGATTCTTACTAGAGAACAGATTTACCAATTTCTGAGCACACTGATGTGACTTCTGATAGGAGAGACATGAAGGAAAATAGCAGAGATCCCATTAAGGTTGGAACTAACACTAATGATTAAAGGCCAACCCTCTAGACAGCTTTCATTTAAGATCAAAGCCATCTTTCTCTCATTTTATAGGTTTCACAGAATCATAAAAACCAAAAGACTTCAGTTTTTTAAAGCAGAGATCTATAATGTTCATGTAAAGAATTAAAGCAGAAAATTATAGACTCAGAATAATCTTCATCTTCCCTGCACCTTGGTTTTATAAGCCACATCAATAATTTTCTAGAATCTTAAGATTTAGGTTCCACAGTTATTGAATGACTGCTTACTTTGAGTTAAGCAGACTTTCAGTTCCTCCATTCTTTGCTGTCCTGAAAGGCAAACAAGTATACAGAAAATGGCTTTAAAAGATCATATTACTTATCAGCAGGCATAAATTGATGGTTTCGGATGATAGGAAAAAGTAACTATGCACTTTACCCATTTTAAAGCAATCTAGCATCTATGTTGGAGACCTTGTGCCCTAGTCGACTCATTCAGTGTAGCCCTCACAACCCTTGCAGCATTTGCAGGACTATGATCCTGATGTAATTGCATCCATATCAGAACTCCTTCCCAACTGTATTCTCTTTCTTATTGGAAGTTTTATGAAACACACACACACACACACACACACACACACACACACACACCAAACAAACGTAAGAAAAAAGTTTTCCCCACTACAGCATTCCCCACGTAATTAATAAAATGGTTGCTGTCCAATCTTGAAGAATAGGTGGAATCTGCGGAAGCATGCCTGATCATAGCCAACCCTTTGTGCAGTGATTCACATGATGAAGACACTTCAAACATCATGAGGTATGAAGCTGGCACTGTGGTATTTTGTGATCCAATGCTGATACATTTCTGCCACTTTTGAAATAAAGCCTGGTGCATAGGACTAAACAGAAGATGTCACAGCATATTTTTTGTTGTCCCCAGAAATGGTGCAGATGTATGAAAAAGTAATTTAAAATAGAGTATTCTGAATGTCTCTGGGCTTGTCCACATACTTTGCTGAATTTTCATATGGATAATAGCTATCTAAACTTGAAAAGCAAGCATACAGATAAGTGATAACTGTTCAGATAGCATCATTATAACTAACATCCTCTCCTCCTCAAAAATAGAGATGTTATTGGTGATATGTGAACCCTATTAGTAGACTTTACTTATAGTTTTGTCCCCACCCCCAGTAGTTCTGGTGAAAAGTTGTGCATGGTTTAGTATGATGTGCTTGTGACTATTGGAAATTATGTTAAGGTGTCTAGAACTAGTGTTACCATCTTTAATTGTGAACTATCTATGAGCAGGAACTTGACTTGTGGTAATAGATTCCAACAATCCTTGTGATAGCAATGGCTTTGTTCCTAACCCAGGTAATCTTCTGCATCCCCCCCCACCAAGGCAAAATAAATAGAAATAGCTGAAGGTGATGCTACAAAGAGTTAGAAACAGCTGAGAATTTTCACCATGTATAATATAGTAAATATGACACAGACTTTAGTTTCTTAATTTGTAAACTAAGAACATTGGAAAAGAGAGTCTATGAGCTATTTCAAGCTACAAACAGTAATACAATATCTACATTTTTCTTGTAATTAGTGTGTTTGAGTTTGAAAGCTAAAATATATACAAAATGATTTATTTTCTTTTCAAAAATTGGCCCCAGAAGACCATAATCTCTGAATACCAAGAGCTGACCTTTCCATAGTTTTATTTTACTAAGTCACTAAAACAACTGCCACCTTCAGTGGGTATTCTATTAAACAGAACATTTTTAGAGAATAGTATAACAATGAAACTTATAATATGCCATTTTATTATGCTTTCCCAAATATCAATTTAACACTGAATTGAATTATGTTACAAAACCATTGTATGTGGCCCATCACTGATGAACATATTTGTTGTTTATGTAGGGTACTCTCTATCAAGAACTATCACCCTGAAACCAGAATCATCATAGAGATACTTCAATCCCATAATAAGGTATTGTTTCTTTCTAGCCTATTTAGTCTGTGGAGCTAGATGAATTTAGTTCATCTACATAATAGATTAATTTAATACTTTCAAATGGGTTTGCACTTGAAAAGTTTTTGCCAATTGTGGGTGACATTCAAAGTCTCATTAAGACTGTTAATCACTTATGAATGTAAATTCAGAAAGAGGTATATTTGCATTCTTTAAAAGCTTCTGCCTAATGGTCTAACTTCCAATCAGCTTGAATCTAAGTGATAAATGAGATCCTTTGCTTTGGGACACTGACAGGGACACTATCAACTACCTGGAGCCACTAAAACTAAAGTAGGCTGATTAGGCAATTACAAAAGTTTGAGTGACAACCAAGAGCTAGGTCAGGGTTGATTAATAAGGTTCATCTTCTACACAAGGACATTCCTTTAAGAGAGGCCAACTAACCAGGAGAGGTTGATGTTTTTTCTAATGCAGAAAAACCAACACAGAGAGTAAAGGAAAATGAACAAACAGAAATATGTATTTTCAACAACAACAAAAATATAAAATCTCAGAAAAATGCCTTAATGAGAGATAAGTGACTTACCTGACAGAGTTCAAAATAACTGTCATAAAAATGTCACTGAACTTGGGAGATGAATAGATTTAAAAAGTGAATATTTCAGCGAAGAGGTAGAAAGTATGAGAAAGTACCAAATAGAAGTCACAGAGCTGATGAATATAGTAACTGAACTGAAAAATGCATTATAGGGGCTTTTCCAGACTAGATGAATCAGAAGAAAGGATCAGTGAACTGGAAGACAGAGTAGTGGAACTCACCTAACCAGAGCAGCAAAAAAAAGAATGCAAATGAGTGAAGACAGTTTAAGTAGCTGATGGGACATCTTGTGGACCAATATTTGCATTATGAATCTCACAAGGAGAAGAGATAAATAGGAAGAAAACTTATTTGAAGAAATAATGGCTGAAAACATCCCTAACATGGGGAAGGAAACAGACATTCAGATTTAGGAAGCTGAAAATTCAAAATAAGAGGAACCCAAAGAAATCCACACCAAGACACATTAAAGAGAGAAAAGTTAAGGACAACCAAAAGATGGTTACTTGAGACTTTTCTTGTTTCTTGAGGTAAATATTTATTGCTATGATCTTACTTATATACCAAGTCTAAAAGTAAATAAATAAACAACCAAAAAAACCTTAACTCATAGATACAGAGAACAGATGGGTGGTTGCCAGAAGCAGGGGATGGGACTGGACAAAATGGACAAAATGGGTGAAAGGGGTCAAAAGTGCAAACTTTCAATTAAAAAAATCATAGAGGTGTATTCATATTGCATAGTAGCTATAGTTAATAATACCTTATTATAGCCCTAGCCGGTTTGCCTCAGTGGATAGAGAGCATCGGCCTGTGAACTAAAAGGTCCCAGGTTCGATTATCCTGCCCGGGTTGTGGGCTCGATCCCCAGTGGGGGGCTTGCAGGAGGCAGCCAATCAATGATTCTCTCTCATCATTGCTGTTTCTATCTCTCTCTCTCTCTTCTTTCCTCTCTGAAATCAATAAAAATATATTTAAAAAGTAATAAAAATAATACCTTATTATATATTTGAAAGTTACTGAGAGAAAAAATCTCTAAAGTTATCATTACAAGAAAAAAAAAATAACCACTATGGCCTGACCAGTTTGGCTCAGTGGATACTGTGGTCTGAAGGGTCCCAGGTTCAATTCTGGTCAAGGGCATGTACCTTGGTTGCAAGCACATCCCCAGTAGGGGGTATGCAGGAGGGAGCTGATCAATGTTTCTCTCTCATCGATGTTTCTTACTCTATCCTTCTCCCTTCCTCTCTGTAAAAAAAATCAATAAAATGTATTTGAAAAAAATAACCACCATGTTGATGAATGTTAACTAGACTTATTGTTGTGGTCATTTTGCAGTGTATATAATTATTGAATCATTACATTGTACACTTGAAACTAATATAATGTTATATGTCAAGTTGAGGAAAGCAAGAAGGCCCTAAGAAATGAGATCTAAAAACAAAACTCTCCAAAAAACAAATAAACAAAAAAGATTGTAAATTCAGTGTATAATCATAGGTCTAGCTAAGCCATTTGACCTGATTTTGTAACTATAACTAGCTTCCTTTTTAAAAGTGGAACAGTTGACCACTAACCACTTCTAAATGTTGAATTTGTTTTTATCACTTCTGCTGACCTGGGCATAATAAATGCTTTAAAGTAAAACAGAGACATTCATCTAGAAACAACTTTTTAAAGTTATATTTATTTTTAATGTTTGACCTACTTTCTATCATGAAACAGGATTTTCTGCCAAAGATTCCCAGCTGGAACTGGACTAATGGAGACAACATCATCTGTTTTGCTGAATTAAAACTTGGATTTATCGCCCAAGGCTGTTTGGTGCCAGGCTTGTGCACCTTTCTAACATCTTTATTTCTTGAGCAAAACAGTAAGGTAACATTGTAAATTGATGTTGAATCTTGGCTCTATCCCCGTGTTTTCACATATTAGGATCAGAAATAGATGTGAAAAGTTGAGGAAAGCAAGAAGGCCCTAAGAAATGAGATCTGACTTCTCCTTGAGCTGGGAAGGGATTGAGAGATCTAGATTGAGTTCCTAGGTACTGCATTGACCTTGAAAATAGTAATTGATTTTATTCTTGCCAAAGAATATTTATCTGCAAAATAGAGACCATAACTCTGCTTCCTACCTGCTCCATGATATTATGAATGTAAATGTATTCATAAATGTAGAAGCACTTTGAGTTATTGAAAGTAGAAATATAAATAAAGGTTATGTTATTAGTGGAGAAGTCATATATTTAAATATAAATTAAATACAAAATGATCAACATGATAATTATATTCCTCAAATGACAGTAATACAAATAATAATTAAAATATAATACTCAGGTTACTTTGGGGCATATATCCTTTCTGATTGGTGTTTCTGTTTTCTTGGGATATATTCCTAGAAGTGGGATCGCAGGGTCAAATGGGAGTTCCATTTAATTTTTTTTGAGGAAACTCCATACTGTCTTCCATAGTGGCTGCACCAGTCTGCATTCCCACCAGCAGTGCACAAGTGTTCCTTTTTCTCCACATCCTCTCCAGCACTTGTCGTTTGTTGATTTGTTGATGATAGCCATTCTGACAGGTGTGAGGAGATGGTACATTGTTGTTTTGATTTGCATTTCTCAGATGATTAGTGACTTTGAGCATGTTTTCATATGTCTCTTGGCTTTCTGAATGTCGTCCTTTGAAAAGTGTATATTTAGGTCCTTTGCCCATTTTTTTTTATTGGATTGTTTATCTTCCTTTTGTTAAGTTGTATGAGTTCCCTATAAATGTTGGAGATTAAACCCTTATCGGTGATAACATTGGCAAATATGTTCTCCCATGCAGTGGGCTTTCTTGTTGTTTTGTTGACAGAGAAAGATGGTTTCCTTTGCTGTGCAGAAGCTTTTTATTTTGATGTAGTCCCATTTGTTTATTTTCTCTTTAGTTTCCAATGCCCTAGGAGCTGTATCAGTGAAGAAATTGCTTCGGCATATGTCTGAGATTTTGATGCCTTTGGATTCTTCTAGTATTTTTATGGTTTCCCGTCGTATATTTAAGTCCTTTATCCATTTTGAGTTTATTTTTGTGTATGGTGTAAGTTGGTGGTCTAGTTTCATTTTCTTGCATGTATCTGTCCAATTTTCCCAACACCATTTATTGAAGAGACTGTCTTGACTCCATTGTATGTTCTTGCCTCCTTTGTCAAATATTAATTGAGCGTATTGGTTGGGGCTGATTTCTGGGCTCTCTATTCTATTCCATTGATCTATATGTCTGTTCTTGTGCCAGTACCAGGCAGTTTTGAGAACAGTGGCTTTGTAATACAGCTTGATATCTGGTATTGAGATCCCACCTACTTTCTTCTTTCTCAGGATCGCTGCAGCTATTCGGGGTCGTTTTTTGTTCCAGATGAATTTTTGGAGAGTTCGTTCTAGATCTTTGAAGTAGGCCATTGGTATTTTAATGGGAAGTGCGTTGAATTTATAGATTGCTTTGGGTAGTATGGACATTTTAATGATGTTGATTCTACCAATCCAAGAACATGGTATGTTCTTCCATCTCTTTATGTCTTCCTCTATCTCTTTTTTCAACGTCCTGTAGTTTTCTGAGTAGAGGTCTTTTACCTCTTTAGTTAAGTTTATTCCTAGGTAGCTTAATTTTTTTGGTGAGATGGTAAATGGGATTGCTTTTTTAGTCTCTCTTTCTGCAAGTTCACTATTGGTGTATAGAAATGCCATAGATTTCTTGGCGTTAATTCTGTATCCTGCTACATTGCCGAATTCTTTTATTAAGTCTAATAGTTTTTTGATGGAGTCTTTAGGGTTTTTTAAGTATAATATCATGTCATCTGCAAATAAGGACAGTTTTACTTCCTCTTTTCCAATTTGGATGCCTTTTATTTCTTCTTCTTGTCTAATTGCAATGGCTAATACTTCCAGTACTATGTCGAACAGGAGTGGTGAGAGTGGGCATCCCTGTCTTGTTCCTGTTTTTAGGGGAAATGGTGTTAGTTTTTGTCCATTGAGTATGATGTTGGCTGTGGGTTTGTCATATATGGCTTTTATTATGTTGAGGTATGATCCTTCTATTCCCACCTTGCTGAGAGTTTTTATCAAAAATGGGTGTTGAATTTTGTCAAATGCTTTTTCTGCATCAATTGATATGACTATGTGGTTTTTTTCCTTCAATTTGTTTATGTGATGTATCACGTTGATTGATTTGCGGATATTGTACCATCCTTGCATCCCTGGGATAAATCCTACTTGGTCATGGTGTATGATCTTTCTGATGTACTGCTGGATCCGATTTGCTAAGATTTTGTTGAGGATTTTGGCATCTATGTTCATGAGGGATATTGGCCTGTAATTCTCTTTCATTGTGTTGTCTTTACCTGGTTTTGGTATTAGGGTGATGCTGGCTTCATAGAATGAGCTTGGAAGTGTTCCTTCCTCTTGGATTTTTTGTAGTAGTCTGAGGAGGATAGGTTTTAGTTCTTCCTTGAATGTTTGGTAAAACTCCCCTGTGAAGCCGTCGTCTTCCTGTTGCCCTTTCTGACCTTTAAAAAACTAACTCAGGAATCTTCTCCATTTCTATGGTTATCATGTTTACCATTTTTGGAAAGTGTATCATTTAGATTAGACATACTAAGTAAATATCTATAGCAATAGGGACTTAAATATTGGTATGAACTGTGCAGTGAGGTGAGCCCTTCTAAACAGAGAAATTTAAGAGTGTGGGAAAAGGGAGGAGATTCAACTGAGTCTTGGGAAGGGTAGGAGGAATGCCTAGATTGCTTGAAGTGGCAATCTTTTTGTAGTAGGGCAGACATTTTTGTTTGTGTGTTTGTTTTAATTTTTTTCCCTAAACCACAAGATGGCCATTGGATAAATATTTCTGAACTGGCCTTTACTCTCCATGGCTACAGTGTTTCAGAATTCATAGGAATTCTAAACTTTTATCTGAGCTTTTCGAGCTTTTGGAGCCTGTCCTGCCATGTCAGAATAGTGTGGTAGTGATTCTCGGAGAAGCAGGTGGGAGGATATGAGGAGGATGCAAAGCGAGCATAACAAAATGTTGAGGGATCTTACACAAATACCAGAGGTGAGTTTTCCAGCTGCCCCTGTCCCCTCAGGTTGCATTTAGCCTTTTTGAGAGATATCTTTTCTCCCTTCATATCTCCCATTTCTCTACTGCTATCCTTGATTTTTACATTTGCATTTCCATTAATTAGGATGGCTCTCTGAGTTCATTTGAACCCATGAAGGGTTCTGATACTGAGAAGAAAGCCATGTATATTTTTTCTTTGTGGTATGTGGTTACAGGCATACCTCAGCGATATTGTGGTTTTGCTTCTAGGCCATTGCCATAAAGTGAGTATCGCAATAAAGTGGCTCATAATATTTTTGCTGGTTGAGGGCCTTACCTTCAATTTATAAAAAACACAACATATGTGAAGTGCAATGAAGTGAAACACAATAAAATGAGGTGTGCCTATAGCTAGTCAGTAGAAAACTAATGTGTTTAAGAAAAAACAATCTTGAACAGTCATATCTATGGAGAGACAACTTAGATTATATATTATCCTTCCTATGATATTACTGGCTCAAAAATCAACCTAACTTGCTGAAATTATTGGGAGAAGAAATATAATTTCCAGCAAGCAGTCTTGGGTGCCATCTGGGAGGAAAACAAGTCATGATGCTTCTACTTCATTCTGAACTCTTTAGTGAAAATAGTTGAGTTGCATGTTAGAGTTTTATCCTTCCTTTGACATTTCTCCAGTTAAGCACTAGGACAAATCTTCTTCCTATCACCTAAGTGCAGTGGGTGCTGGTTTACTGCTTAGCAAAATATACAACTTGAATTATAGCATCCCATCTTCCAGGTCAAGTGCTTCATGTGGCATGATTGTATATTACAGGTTTGTCCTAAAAAGCCCTGGCAAAAAATCTTCGTAAGTAGCCTGAAGAACAAAATCCTGACTCAACGTCTTTCTGATGACTTAGCTGGAATGACTTTTCCTGAAGTTTCCCTGTAAGTTAAAAGAAAAGCTTTCTCATTTTTTTTTTTCACACAATAGCATTCTTTCAACAGTGTTCATTGGTGGCATTTCTGTAGGCCAGGCTCCATGACAAGCACTGAAGATATAAGAATATGAGATCAGAATAAGTCTGAGTTGCTGCAACTTAGAAGTTGTGGGGCAGTTGTATCTCTGTCCCAGTGGCATGCTGGCAATGAGCTATTTCAGGATGGATCCACTTACAAGTGGGAATTCCATATTTGGGAGGCCCTTCCTCTGATGAAGTGCTGGTGTCCCCACAGGGACAGATCACAAAGTGTTAGTCATAGTACTGTGAAGTAGTGGCCTCCTATCCTCCCTCTCCTCATGATGCTTCATCTTCCTTCCCAGGCTCTGCTTTGAGAAGCTGCACCTCATGCTGATAGCCATCAAACACAAATCCACGGCTTCCGGTTACTGGTAGCAATGAGGCTTCAAACCTCTTCCGTTTGTTTTTTTTTAGTAGAATCTTTATGATTAAGACTTTTCCAAATATACAACCATAACTAAGCTTTTTGATATTTGTTGAGAGCAGCCCAGGCTGCTGTGGTGAATTTAATATATTTCTAGTGATTGTGGTTAGCATGGTTATCCTAGCAAGCATGTCAAACTCAAAGGCTAACACAGGCCAAATAAATGAGGCATGCGGCCCGCGGGCCACGAGTTTGATTTGCTTGCCCTAACGGGTGGACAGGTGCTTTGCCTTTGCTGCTAAGGCACTGCCCCAGTTCTCTCCAGGAGGGGTCACCCTCTCGCATCTGTTCCTCTTCATATATTACCAGATCTTGCAAATCTTGACCATGAAGCCATACCATAACAATAGAATTACTTATGATAAAAATGTTCTCACAAACTCTAGTTTTAAAAACAATTCTGTAAAATATGACAAAATGTGAATTTGGCCCACTAGAAAAAGTCTGCTGTTAATAGGGGGGATGAAGGAAAGAGATAATGTTACCAGCATTTCCTGAGAACCCATATTGGATAATATTAGAAGTAAAATAAGTTATCATGTCATAAAAAATAAAATTTAGGACAAATAGAAAGAGAATCAGCTACAATGACATAGTGAGAAAAGATGATGAAAATAAAATGGGGCCTTAAATAGATGGGGGACAAGAAAGATGTTGGCTGATGTATGGTTTTCTGTGCAAAACTAACTTAAATTAGAATCAACACACTAGATTCTAGTCCTTATTATTATTTGCTAGCCCAGTGGCCTTGGCAAAGTGTTCACCATCTGTAAAATTAGGAACTCATGTTAACACCTAAGACCCCTTCCAGGTCTAAAACCAACATTACCAGGAACCATGAAATTACAGGGAAATAGACAAAATTCAGTAATTCTGAGTAGTAGCACATGAGCTACATAGGAATGATTTTATGTGAAAGGTTGGAAAGAACAACAGTTCTGTGCAAGTAGAGATCATGCAGAAGGAATCTGGGCAAAAGAAATCAGTGGGTAGAGTACAAAGCAAGTCATTAAGCAGATTTAACAAGCAGTACTGTCTGGCTGGCTACATTCTATTTAGCAATCCTGCCATGCTCAAGAAAAATCTCAAGATCTAAACCTAACCCAGGCAGCTTGGGTTTCAGACTGGCCCCCAACTTGATCAAATTTAAACATCGTTTTGGCCTTCAACAACCTGGGCTACACATCAGAATTATTTACAAAGTTTTAAAGACATATAGATTCTAAACCCCAGCTTCTGAACTTTACAGAATCAAAATCTCTAAGGGTGGGTGGGGCCTGAGAATTTTGTAAGGCTCCATGACATAGTCAGTTTATTCACTGGCATTTGGATACTACTGGACCAAATGCTTTTAAGATCCTTTTCAATCCTGACATCCCAGATTTCTAATAAATATTAGAATGACTATTAGGACATCATAGACCAGAAACATGAATATCTATTAAGCAACTAATTTCTACATATATTTGAGAGTTCCTGGTGCTGTTTCCTATCTAATATACACCTACCCACAATGAAAGAGGAACCTGGTCTAACATAGTCTTAACTTTGATTTCTCACCAAAAAAGGTGAATCAAAGTCCTGATTTGGCAAAGATATTGATAATAGCGATCTCCTAAATTATAGCTAGTTCATGACCAATGATGCTGTAGGCACTTTACTTACATTAGCTCTTGAATTCTAACAACAATGTTGTGAGGTGTGCACAATGATCAGTTCCATCTTACAGAGGAGGGAGCTGAGGCCCAGAAAGGGTAACTAATTTCCCCAAACTCACACTGCTCTCCAGTGGCAGAGCCATAATTTGAACCTAATCTGGCTCTGGGGGCTGCGCTTCTGATCACCAAGCTGTACTGCATCCACCATAGTCATAAATAAGTGAAAGAAATATGGGCATCTCAAAGGTTGGGCTTTAGACGAGTACTGTATATTGAAACACTGGTGGAAAATCTCTTTTTTAACCTTTTATTTTCTCTTCTAATTGATACACTTGAATATACTCTACATCTTGCAAAACCCCTGGATAATCATAAAGATTTGTCTTAGAGAATAATTTGTCACCTGCTAAGAGATAAAGTTGGACCTGACCCAGTTAGATAATATTTTGAGATTGTTCCAGTAGCAAACATTCTCTAATAAAACAACTGGTCATGATTAACGAGGAGAAGAATTAAGCAATAATGTCAGTCCAAAAAAATCTTCAAAAGTTCACCTCTTCTTTCAAATATAATCATGACAGTATTTTTATAACTAAATATTTAATAAGAGTTCAGAAGACATCCCTTTAAAACCTTAGCCAGTTTGGCTCAGTGGATAGAGCATTGGCCTATGGACTGAAGGGTCCCAGGTTCAATTTCCATCAAGGTCAGGTACCTTGGTTGCAGGCTCGATTCCTGGCCCTAGTTGGGGCATGTGCAGGAGGCAATCAATTGATGTGTTTCTCTCACATTGATGTGTCTCTTCCCCTCCCTTCCACTCTCTCTAAACAAAACAAAACAAAACAAAAAGGAGACATGAAGAAGCAACTAAGTATACTTGAGAGCTACTGAACAGTGATATTTGGGGTATGAGTCACAAATCCATGTTCTTTCTCTTTGAAAGTTAAAGCAATCATTCCACTCAATAACATCAGTTGGTGAATACTCAGAAACTGTCAGCCAATGTCTCAGGTAATAATCTACCTGAACATAGCTCCTCAGCATCTTTCTACTCTTGGTATTGGGCTGAAGAGCTTTTGTTGTATAAGCTCCTTTATTTTTTGTGAGGCTCTCATACTTGCAAGTTTCTTGGAGGTACCCTAACAGCAGAATAACCTTTTCCAGAATTAAGACTTGACCTCTTTCCAATGTGAACATAAAAGAGTGTGTTTTAAAGGAGGAAAGGAATACTTTCATCATGCACAAATGAAGTGAGGAGAGTTATAGGGTTATAAGGCCTCTTTATACTGGAGATCTGAAAAAAAACACAACAGGAAATCTGACAAACATAGGGAGAAACATGAGGAACTCAAACAGTCGTAATAGAGTACTGCATCAAGGAGTATCATGGGTGAAATTTATATGGCAGCATTTTTAAACACACAAACCATAAGAAAATGGAAAATCAAAATATACAAGTAATGTAGAAATAGAAACAATTCATGTGGTTCCTACTCTCAAAAATCTTGCAATCAGGAGACCAAAATGAAGTTGAAAGAAATATACAGGTTTGCCCTAGCTGGTTTGGCTCAGTGTATAAAACGTTGGCCTGTGGACTGAAGAAATACACAGGTTCAGAAAATGGATAGGTAAATAAAAGGAACTTTTGAACCCAACTGATTAATATACATAATTTAATTGTAAAGTTCAAATATAAGAATGAACACCACTAGTAAGTCTAGCAACTATGTGGCCTTGGCCTACATGTCAATGGATAGCCTAAGTCATCAAGGCTTCATACATCTGAGCTTGTTTGACCATCTCAGATTTAGGACATAGTCCAAAGACGACCTTACCCTTAGCTCAGTTGTGTACACAGCTCAGCAGTTGTGTCATGACCTCCCTCCCCTCAGAATATTTAGCAGTAATCAGAGTATTAATATACCAAATTTACATTTTCTACCATGTTTAGCAGTAAAAGGGGATTGAGTCCTAGTGACTCTGGAACTGAGAGAATCCATTGGTAATAACAAAATGAAACACCAAATATTGGCACAAATATTGGCGGGGAAAAAATGCCTTGTTTTTTGTTTGTTTTTGTCTCTAGTGGTCTGATACTAAATCCACCTGCACAAGTCATGTTGCAAAAGAACACATTAGGGTTCTTTATTGCTGAATCTCCAAAGCATGTCAAAAGGTAAATTTTTTTATTACTTTATGGGGAGAAAATCCTAACGCACATACAACTTAATGGCAGGCAGACTGAGTCAGCACCATGCTTCCTTAGTGTTAAGTCTCACATAAGTCATTCTTGATTTGCTTTCATTGTCCAGAGCCTTCTTTTACTGTGCCACCTGTCACAGTGATGTGCATTCTCCTGAGCTAATTCGAAGATGTAGCTGCAAAAGCAGGAACCATCAACACTTCTCAGGTAACTGCACCTTACACCTGCATGTCCTTGGCACAGCTTCTGGGGGTGTGGCCAAGGAACGAGGATAGGTCCCATTTGAACTTGGCCAAGAAATAGCAGACATTTCCCTACTGGGCATACAAGACCTGAGAATCAGTCCTTTATGGCTGAAAGCAGCCTTATTAGTTACCTAGTCCAACTCATTCACAGGCCAGGCAAATGAGTTCTACCAGAGATTCCCTGAGGAGCAGGTCCACGGAACTTCTCAGGGTGCCATTCTAGATGCCAAATTAAAGGCTCTGTCTCAACCCTGCCTCCATGTTCTCTGAATCTCTCAATTTCCCCTTGAGACTCTAAGACAGTTTGGGAGATTATATATATAATTTCCCAAAATGCTTCAGTCTGAAGAATATTGTTCATTAGATGGCCTTTAACACCCTATTTTGGATTCAAAAATTAAACATTGATTCTTTTTTAAAAAATAAATTTTTATTGATTTCAGAGAGGAAGGGAGAAGAAGAGAGAGATAGAAACATCAATGATGAGAGAGACTCATTGATCATCTGCCTCCTGCACTCCCCACACTGGAGATCAAGCCCTCAAGTATGTGCCCTTGACCAGAATCAAACCTGGGACCTTTCAGTCTGCAGGCCAATGCTCTATCCACTGAGCCAAGCAGGCTAGGGCCATTAATTCTTTTTAAATTCTATAACAATACTGATTTTTTTAGGTAATAGATGAGGCTTGACTAAATAGGAGAAATATCTCACTAAAGAAGGTGTGAATAAGAAGGAAAAAATGTGTCAAAAGTATCCTTTCAATGTACATATCTTTATACTATATGAAAATGTAGCATGGTTTTGTGCAGTAGACATATCCCTATAAATATGGTATAAAAATAAAACTTTTGCAAATAAATTATCCACACTCATAAACTTGCACTGTTATCAATCATTTTGCAAAACAAAAATGTTTTATAAAAAGGCATAAGCACCCCTTTATTTAACTGACTTTTAAGTGTTGTTTTACTATAAATAATAAATATTTAAAAGCAGGAAATTCCTCTAGTGTATAAATATGGAAATATTTTTATTTCCATAAAAAGGCCCTGCCTTTATTTTGCATATATGCCAATTTTTACCCATGTTTATGACATGCATTTTATAGTATCAAAGGAATAAATTAGTAAGACTTTCAATTTACAATCTAATGTTTAAGCTCAGGACTTTTTAATTCTTCTCATAATCATTTCTTCTTCCTGCTCCATACTGATCCTCAGTCACCACTCCCTCCAAGCCTATCCCACTGATTCAGGACTCTATTTGCTGTCCTTAACTTCAGTTTGCCAGACGATGGCAGCAGAGTACCATGGGAATGCTCACTGGTCTGGTGGTTAGAGCATGAATTTGAATCTGAAGAGTTACTTTTAGCCCAAATGTGCCCAAAACATCAATATAGAAGCTGATTGCTTGTCCTTATAGACTTGAAAGTTATGATAATATCTGGAAATTCTCCCAGAGAATTAATTTTCATAAATTGATGCCAAAATAAATACTTTACTGACTTTGGATTAGTACAAATTCTAGGTTGAGTCACATTTCAGAGCCAGATAAAGGGTGTCTATCCCCAGTCTATTCCCTTCCATTAAGGGAATAGACACTTTATTGAGCTAATTAAGTTTTCTTGTTCCCACCAGTTTCTTCTCCCTACTATACCGAATGAGAAGCAGAAGACTTGAATTCTGGCCACTCCTTAGCTGTCGTTTAGGACAAACGTTACCTTTTGGGGTCTTGACGTTATCATTTCCAAAATGGGAACTTCTCGTCACGGCTATGGCCCTTTTCCATTTGGATATTCCAGCAATTTTCAACCTGTGTGCTTCAAAGATTATAAAACGTGCAATACCCAACTATTTAGTCAGGGGCACTGACCTCTTTCCCCTTAGATTGTCAAATAAAAATGTGACAACAACCAACACAACAATAGCCTTCCAGTGTGAATGCTTCAAAATTGGACCTATTTTTTTATTTCACCAGATGATGGAAAAATATATTTTTTGGTGTGCCACAGAATTTTGGTAATTAGTTTGTGGGTGCCATGAGATTTTTTTTAAAAAAGGTTGAAAATCGCTGTGATTTCTATGATTCATAATTATCTTTGATTACTTTCCTTTTTCTAAACTAGAGCCACACTAGAGGTTCTCACTTAAGTTCCCAATCTAAAGTTTTAGAGGCAACAGACTGCCATGGTTAGAAGATGAATTCAGCATTGGTCACTTACTTTTTAGCTGTATGACTTAGGGCAAATTATTTAAGGTCTCCCTATGCTTGTTTATGTAAAATGTTGATAATAATATTACACATCTCAGAGGGTTAAATGAGCATATTAGTATATAAAGGTATACAAATTGAGTATATTAATATACAAAGCATTAAGACCAGTGTCTGGCAAATGGTAAATACTACACATAAGTTAATTATCATATTGCCTATGGGAACATAAAATGAATCATTATTTTTTTTTAGTCAATAAAAAAACAGATGAAATAAAAATTGGCAGAAAAGTTCTAGTAGATTATACTTATTTTAATCCATTCCTTGATTTTTTTTTGTGGGGGGGGATGGTGGCTGGGCAGAGCATGAAGACCAACAGAGCTAGGCTTTAGAGCAGAAGGAATAAATCTCTAAATGGCATTAGAGTTTTCAGTGGTGAAATAGCAGGAAGTGAACTCTATAGTTGGCACTAGGAAAGTTCCTGCCCAATGACTTATCTAATTTACACAGAAAAGCAAAAAGACAATTACTCCTTCTGCTCTACAGTAGAAAGTAAATAGATAATGCCCAAAATAGAAAAATTAATTAACAGGAATATAAACAAAAATAAAAATATAGAATTAAATACAAAGAGAAAAAGCTGATAAGTTGAAAATGGTTATGTCTGAGGTGATGAACTCAGGAGTTGCTAGGTGGGCATACTCTGTTTGTTGCTCTGATTTGTCCTCATCGAATTTTATAATAGATTTATGTTATCAAAATAAGAAATAAAAAATAAATGGCAAAAAATAAAATAAAATAAAATCTCTAATGCCTATGGTTTTAGAGAAGTGTTCCTCAACCAGGGCAAGGATGATCACATAAAAATCATCCTATGCGATGGAGTGGAGGGAGTGGACAATGTGAAAATGGACCTCCGGAAAGTTGTGGCCAAATCCCCTGATCCCCACCTCCTGAGAACTACTTTAGAGTTCTCATTAGAATGCTAATTTTTGTGATGGAGTCACAACAAATAGAGAGGGGAATTATGAAAATTGAATTGAAAAGAGGGTATGAAAAGAGTTAGAAATGGTTTGAATAGGTGATCCAAACAGTATCCTTACATTTGCAAGACCAAGACATTAGCTTGATCTGTTGTCCTGCTGACTCTGCAGCCCTTAAGAGCAGTGGTTCTTATCCAGAATACATAATAAAACTTTTTAGGTGTGTCACAATGATTAGTAAATATAAAATTTTGTAAATAATTGCAACAAATTATCTATTTAGTAAATTGGAGAAGATTCGGAATTATCCAAATAATACAGTAATTATTTTCACTCATTTGAACACCTGATGAGACTTTTTGAGGGAGATAGAAAGGAGTAGAATTATTGCTATCTACATGGAAATCATGCATGAGGCATGTCTTAACAAGTGGTCTTACCATGTATGCCAGGAAAGAAAAATGTTTGCTCATAGCTTTCAAGGAAATCGCTACTTGGGGAAGAGAGAGATAATTACACCATTGGCCACATATAGGACTTGCATTTTTTCCAGTCATTCACAGGTCTTAGCTGCCATGTCTTTTTTGATGTCTAATGGTCTATTCAGAAACATTTTTTAGAATATCCATAGGGAAGTCATAGTAAGCTATGGCAAGACATTATTAGTCTAGCTAGGCAATATCCATTCTATTTTTTTCTTGTCTCATGAAAAAAGAATTATTTGCACACTGTAAGCTATAGATAGATAAAAAATAAATAAAGAAGCCTAGCTGGTATGGCTCAGTGGTAGACTATTGACCTATGAACCAGGAGGTCACAGTTCAATTCCTGGTCAGGGCACATGCTTGGGTTGCGGACTTAATCGCCAGTGTGGGGTGTGCAGGAGGTAGCCTCCTTGATGACTACCTCTTATCTTTGATGACTTTCTCTTATCTTTGATGTTTCTATCTCTCCCTCTCCCTTCCTCTATTTTAGAATGACTTGAGAGAGGTGACTTTGTCTTCCTATTTTTATTTTATTCTTTGCTTTTTTCTAAGCATTTGAAGCAGCATAGAAGCTGGGGCAAGGGCAACAGTAGAGTGTTGCTTATCTGCACCCTGGTGGAGAGAACACTTTTAGACTTTTTTGAAGGTCATTTGTATCATAGAATTCAGAGTTGGAAGGAAGCATTTCACCTTTGACCTCCAGTCCGCCTACACACAGCCAGAGACTTCTCCAGTCCTCATACAGGCTGTTCTTTCCGATCCCCACATACATGCACGTGCTTCGATAATTATGAAAGCTTCCAACATTATACGATCATAATGTGTTTTCAGAAGATATTTTATTAAGCATGGCACCGGGAAAGATTCAAAGCTTTAGCAAAAATTTCACACACTTTTTTTTAGGACCTGGCAAATGTTGTTGGCTGGAGAGTTAGGCTTTGCGAAGGCAGAGACTTCCCGAAAGTCCCATTGTTCCTAAGCCAGTTTGAGCATGTTGCTTTTTACATTCCACAGCTCAGCTTCTATCCCGAATACTAAGCCTCTAGCCTTTAAAGACTGACAGTTGGTAACACACTAGTTCTCACTCAGACTTTTCTTCAGATGTTCCCTCCCCGGGCCATTCCCCCAGGGCAAAAGGTAACCAGGAAATAAGGAAACATCAGTCAACCTGAAAGCCCCCATCAAGCCTCCATATGTAAGTGGAGGCTTCTGAGGATTACAGGTAGGGAACAATCTTATGCCAAGCCTGTCTCCTAGCACACCTGTGTGATGCAATTACTGATTATTTAAGCTGACAAATCACCTAAACAAAGGATGTCTCTCTTCTTCCAGAAGTGTGTTTTTGACTCGATTGATATTTTCCATAGATTACAATAGTTCAGAAAGCATCACCACAAAAGAAGAGGGATACCAAGATTTTCTTGTGGCTTTTTCTGTCTGCAATTATCCAAAACCTGGTGCTATGTGGGTTTAAAGCCTTGTTCCACGTGAACTCCCCATTCCAAGTAGTAATGGTACCAAGATGATTCTTAAATTGACACAAGAAGAAAAGGCCAGCTCTTTCTTCTCTACTTGTGTGGGTGAGGGAAGAGGAGGAGTAGCAATGCTGACTGCTCTTTGACTTTGTCCTCACTCAGATAACTTCTTCTCAGATGATCTTCACTTCTCTGAGAGGTTCAGGGAAGCAGATAATTCAGGGTTCTTAAGAGTGAAAGAGAAGCATTCAACTCCCAAAGCACCCCTTAGAATGTTATTTTTTATCATAATACCGAGTGCCAAGTGACCAATAAAGGTTTCCTATCCTAGTGTGTTGAAAGGATTCTGAAATAAGAATGGCATGATTGGGTATCAACATGTGCATGCAGAATGAAGTAATGGCTCATGTGTCAGCTTTTTCCACTTCAGTGCAGCTTCATGTTGCTCATTTTATTATTAAATTGCAAACATTCTTGCATGTAGCCTCATGATCACCCTCTGAAACCCCAGTATTATCCCCATTTGCAGATAAAGTACTTACTTTTGTATTATTTTCAGATTTTGAACTTTACAAATTTTCTAGGAATTAATAATAAAGAAGCCATGAAGGAAAATAAAGTAAAAGGAGGCAATGTCCTAGTACAGTGGTCGGCAAACTGCAGCTGGTGAGCCACATGCGGCTCTGTGGCCCCTTGAGTGTGGCTCTTCCACAAAATACCACGTGCGGGCGCGCATGTACAGTGCAATTGAAACTTCGTGACCCATGAGCAGAAGTCGGTATTTTATGGAAGAGCCACACTCAAGGGGCCAAAGAGCCGCATGTGACTCGCGAGCCGCAGTTTGCCGACCACTGTCCTAGTAGAATGAATTGCAATCTGAGCACCATCTGCAGAAGGGAGAAGGGGACTGTATTGTGCGTTGTTGTTTTTCTTAGAGTCCTATAGTGGCTCTGCACCTGGTCTGTAGTAAGAAGGCTCCTTGGATGCAATGTTTTTGGGTGAGATGGGAGGAGTGATGGATTAGAAAAATACAGCAGCAACTCAATAGGTACTTATTTTAAACATACTATATGGTATTGAATCCTCACAATCATTTTCCACCTACTCTTAATTCTACAGAAGGAAATTACAGAGCCTTCTATAATTGACCCTCTTAGAACTAGTGTGTAGCTAAGGATCCCCAGCTACTCCTTAGTTAGGGGCTTAGAAATATCTCAGCCATTAGTAAGTTTCAAAATCTCTAATGAACAGATATTATGCCAACTCACTAAGATTGCAATGGTATTGCAGGGGCAAAAATAATGCCAACGTCGACCACCAGCATGAAGAAACCCTCTGGGACAGCAATTCGCGGTTTTATTTCAAGGGAAGAATCAAGTACGAGTAGCTACTTTAGCTTTGCCAACGGGTAAGAGCCTCAGAGAACTCTGGTCCCCTATGGCTTTCTGAGAATCCCAGGGCAATAAAAATTTGACTGAAACCAGAATATTTGCTTTATCAGCTTCTATACTGACCAATGGAATTGTTTCTCACCAACATGAATTCATCCCTTCTTCTCCCAATATCATTAAACTAAGTAAATATACCTCCCCCAATAGTCCTGAGATAACTTATATGATAACCAAAGGTTATGTATGCAGTTTCTTTCAGATTACCTTTTTTAAAATATATTTTATTGATTTTTTACAGAGAGGAAGGGAGAGAGATAGAGAGTCAGAAACATCAATGAGAGAGAAACATCGATCAGCTGCCTCCGGCACATCTCCCACTGGGGATGTGCCCGCAACCAAGGTACATGCCCTTGACCGGAATCGAACCTGGGACCCTTCAGTCCGCAGGCCGACACTCTATCCACTGAGCCAAACCGGTTTCAGCTTCAGATTACCTTTCAAGCACTCTAGAAGTGTGGGTTGGATGGCATTTCAACTATTTCCAAATGGCTTTTTTTAGTATTAATATATCCCCCTTTCCAACAAATTGATGATAAAATTGTCTTTGTTTCAGAATCTGCAAAATAGGGTCAGTAAATTCTGCCCCCCTTTTTCCTACAGCTCTTTAATACATTAAAACCTTGATTAATTAGAATGCAGAGTTGGAGGGGGAGGGTGATATGTCTAGAGATTTTAAATAGAGAGTTGATCTAAAAATTCCATTACTATAAACTTTATTATGAATAACTCTGCAATATGTTGGCAACATTGTAATTTAGTAGCTATCTGATACCAAGAAAATATTTAATGCTTGAGAAATGTGATTGTGTACCATTAAATACTATATTATAAGCAGAGCATAGTCATTATGCTCTGGAATTATATAAGGTAAGTTCAAATGCTGGCTCTAAGCTATATGATCTTGGACAAGTTGCTTAACATCTAGGTGCTTCAGTTTTGATATCTTAAATTAGTATAATAGTAATTAATTCTCTATAGGATTTTTTGTAATGAGATTAGGTATTTAAAGCACTTTTCTTGACTCCTGGTTGAGGTAAGTGCTCAGTTAATATTACTTATTATTGCAGTTATCAATTATTGTATCTAAGAAGGTGTATAAAATTGGATTGAATATGTAATAAGTGCAGAACTTTTCAAATATGTGGATTTTGAGATAAATCCTTAAACTTGTTTTTGCTATAATTCACCTCTTTCTTAGAATACAAGAAAACTCATGCTTTTGCTTAACTAAGGATCCCGGATTGATGGGTCGATTAACGGAGGTTTTACTGTGCCTCTTCTACAGGGGAAGCAGGTGTTAAATGTCTGAGCCATCAAATGTGCCACTACTTCATGTCTGCACTAGGAGGAATATCAAAGTCCTAGGAATTTTAGTTTCTACCTTTCTTTGCCTTTTATTCTAGGATTTTATGACAGATAATCTGTGAGAAAGGATTAAGCACTGTTTAGAGGAAAGGTACTGTGGAATTTTGTGAATTTATACTTTGCCCCACTCTTAATGACAGTTACAGACTAACAAGGGGACTTACAGATCTTTCTATTTTCTTTTAAAATGGTTGGTAAATAGAAATTTATTGAATGTCTCTATGTGCTAAGTAGGCTCTCTGCTTGATGTGTTTGTAGATATGGAAATCACGTTTAATCTCCTAGGCCAGTGGTCGGCAAACTCATTAGTCAACAGAGCCAAATATCAACAGTACTTTTTCAAAATAGACTCGCCCAGGCCGAAAACCGACTTCTGTGCATGGGCCACAAAGTTTCAATCGCACTGTACCTGCCCGTCCGCACGTGGTATTTTGTGGAAGAGCCACACTCAAGGGGCCAAAGAGCCACATGTGGTTCATGAGCCGCAGTATGCTAGCCACGGTCCTAGGCATTCTAGTGGGTAAACAAGACAAATTCATATAAAATCAACCAGAGGCCAGATAAGGCAGGATTTCAAGTGCTGTATTGATGATTCTAGCAGAAGGTCAAAGAGGAAGAGGTTAGGAAGGCTGCATGGATTGTTCCAGAAAATTTCCTGTGGGAGATGGGGTTTGGGAAGGTAGATGAGAGTGGGAATCTCAACTCCTGGAAGGATATGACATGGGCGAGGCACGGGGCAAACATGGAACCCTCCATGTACCAGCTGACCTGATGAGAAGTAATAAGTAGAGTGCTGTGAGAAATAATATCTAACATTTCTTAAGAATACATTCTTTACTATTGATATTGTGTGTGCGCGTGCGTGTGTGCGTGTGCATGCGTGTGTGTGTGTGTGCGCGTGCGTGCGTGTGTTATGTCTACGCTAATGCAAAGTTGTACAAAGTTCAATTGGAAAATTGTTTGGATAATGTAAAGACAATCTGTGCTCCAACTACACTAATGCAAAGTTGTTACAAAGTTCAGTTGGAAAATTGTTTGGATAATGTAAAGACAATCTGTGCTACAACCATGTTTATACTTTTATTTATTCTTTGCTATATCTTTTGTGATGATAGAGGATTGGCAATTCATGGATAATAAAGCCACAGAAAATCCTTAAATGTAATTTTAGCCATTCAGTTTCACTGACTTTTCCCACTATCCTTTAAGACAGCTATAAAAACAAAATAATTTAACTTACTGTTATTTTTCCCATTGTCTTTAATTCCCCCATTGTCTGTGACAAATAAGAAAATAGTCTAAAGCAGGTATCTACAAGGAGAATTGATCCACACGGCCTAGTCTATCCACAGACTGGGCCTATCAGCCTTATATCTGGCTGGATGATCCTTGAATATGCTTTAAAAACCCATAAGTAAGGTAAGAGATAGTGAAAGTAACCCATCCAGATAATCTTTATGATGATGCTTAATTCGCTTATACCTCTTAATTTAAAAGCAAGATAGGTTCACATTTACTAGAGGCTTAAGAAAAAACTCTAATCACCCTGGCTGGTGTGGCTCAGTTGGTTGAGTGTCCTCCCATGTACAGTTCAATTACTGGTTAGATTAGGACACATGCCTGGGATGTGGGCTTGATCTCCAGTAAGGGGCATACAGGAGACAGGTTCAATTACTGATTAGATTAGGACACATGCCTGGGATGTGGGTTTGATCTCCGGTAAGGGGCATACAGGAGGCAGCCAATTGATGTTTCTCTCTCTCCCTATCCCTTCCTCTCTCTAAAATAAAACAACAACAACAACAAAACCCACACAGACAAACAAAAACACTAATCAGGGCCATACTGCTGGTTGTACAGTGGTATACCCTTAGAAAAGTACCATTTGTGGGTGAATTTCTGTGATACTTCATCAATGGAGTTGGTTAGCTTAGCTGATTTAAATACATTGTTAATGAGATCAATGGCAGGTTCTGCCCCCACTTTGTACTATAGCAGTTGTCGGCAAACTGCGGCTCACGAGCCATATGTGGCTCTTTAGCCCCTTGAGTGTGGCCATGAAGTTTCAATCGCACAGTGTGTGCGCGCCCACACGTGGTATTTTGTGGAAAAGCCACACTCAAGGGGCCGCAGTTTGCTGACCACTGTAGAATAGAGTGGCTTTTAAAATATATGTATATTTTTTATTGATTTCAGAGAGGAAAGAGAATCATCCATTGGCTGCCTCCTGCATGCCCTACTGGGGATCTAGCCTGCAACCTAGGCATATGCCCTGATAAGGAATCAAACCTTGACCTCCTGGTTCATAGGTGTATACTCAACCATTGAGCAACACCAGCTAGGAAAATAGGGTGGCTTTTTCTTTTGTTGTTCATTTTTATTTTTTAAAGGGTAAAGGTAACTCTAGCCAGCAAATTGGCAAACATAAGTAATGGGTAACAACAATGAGTGATAAAATGGCCTTGATAGCTTCATAGAGACAAATAGGCATTATTAGGGGGGAAATGTCAAATACATGATCTGTGCTATTTGTGATCTATTTTTGGATGTCTTAATAGTATTACATTCACATACCAAAATCAACATAATATTATTTATAGTTTTGCTGACAATGGGCCTAATGCTTTTAGAGTTGATATCTTCAGGCCAGCAGTGGGTTTTCTGGTCAGTTCAGAAACTGCAATTTTCTATTCTTAGTACTTGAAGCCATACAGACAGCTCTAACTTCTACAACAGTTATAGTGCAACATTTCATTATATGCCTGGTGTCTCTACTTTCCCACAGAATAAGCAATGTTATAAATAGCAATTAGATTCTTAGACTAGCACACACAATTCTATTTAATAGATGGTAGTTGAATATGTATTTGTTGAATAAATAAACACTAGGTCTATTCACCTGAATTCTGTGTCTTTAAATCAATGGGTTATGTAATGAGAGAAGATGAATATTTCCTCTTCCTTTTCAGGGTGATAAAATTAGACCTATGCAAAAAAAAAATTATGTTTTTATTGAGTTTAGAGAGGGAGAAGGAGGGAGGGAGGGAGAGAAAAAGAGAGAGAGAGAGAGAGAGAGAGAGAGAGAGAAAGAAACATCCATGTGAGAAAGAAACATTGATCAATTGCTTCCCGTATGCTCCCTGACCGGGGATAGACCTACAACCTGAGTATGTGCCCTGACCAGGAATGGAACCCGTGACCCTTCAGTGTACAGGACGATGCTCAAAGCAACTAAGTCACACTGGCCAGGGCAGACCTTGAAACATTTTATGATAAACAAAAATGCATCTCAACCATTCCTAGAGCCCCTTTGTTTGCTTCCTTTCTTTATTCTGGTCACCCCACTTTGGGTGAGCTGAGGGGGTTCTGTCTATTTTATCTTTTCACAAGTATTTATTATTATCTTCCTCTTCTTTATCAAAATTCACTTCTTTAGTAAAATTGATTTTAACTAGATATTAAAAAGAAAAGAATTAGATACAACTAATTTAAGTCATGGTATGACTGACCAATAACACTATATTCACATCAAGTCATTCAGTATTTTTAATAGTGGGTGTTTATAAACCCAAGTAGATATTGACAGATATTTAACCAGTGAAACAAGGAGAGGCAGACATTTCCAAGCAGGATATGTTAGAACTGAGCCAGGAGAGGAAACCACTTCTAAGAGAAAGGTTTGTCTTCTTTGAGCTTATCAGCCCTTCCCTCACATTTCTCCCTCTGGGTCTGCTTAATTCAACTCCAATAGACTATTTTGAAATCTGAACGCATCTTCCCACATAACTTCCCTTCCCACTGTGTCTTTGTGAAACTTATAGCCAAGGTCATATTTATAATATCAGCTTCTCTATGCTCTTCCTATTCGTTCAGAAATACCAGAGACCATGGATGTTATTTTTCTCTCTTTTCTAATGTTCAAGCCAGTCAGTGCTCTTTAAAGGTCAAATGCCCACAAACATCAGCCATGAGGATTGTCACGATAGCAGGCATAAGCCCTAGATGACCATTCTCTTTAGGGTTCTTTTTTTTGGCCTTTTTATAAAATTATATTTTTATTGATTCCAGAGAAGAAGGGAGAAGGAGAGATATAAACATTAATGATGAGAAAGACTCATTGATTGGCTGCCTCCTGCACACCCACTACCAGGGATCAAGCCTGCAACCCAAACATGTGCCATGATGGAGAATCAAACTGTGACCTCCTGGTTCATAAGTCGACACTCAACCACTGAGCCACACCAGTTGGGCAATTCTCTTTACCTCTTAAGCTTCAGTTTCCTCATCTGCAAAATAGAAATAATATTAGAACCTAAGCAATTGAAATGTTGTGAGAGTTTAATGAAATAAAACTTACAAAGTTTTTATGTAGCGCCTAACACAATACAAATTGGGGAAGTAGAAAATAGTTCATATTGATGTCATTCTGTTCCCTCATTCCCCTCTGCCAACATTTCATTGGCTCCTATATTTCCATGCTTTGCAGCCAATATTTTTTTCACATTCAGAGGGAGAGGATTTGAAATCTAAGTTCTTCCAAAATTTCAATCTCTCCCACTCACCACTCATAGGCCATCAGCTACATGGAGCATATCAACAGGTTTTTTGTGAAGATCTATAATGCAGTGCCTCATGCTGGTTCATTCACTTTGCCACCTCCAAGGCTGCCTAGAGCTTGCCATTTTCCCTCCAGAACATTCCTTTTCTATGGCAATTCCAGCTCTTCCTTGGCTATTTCCCAGTGCCTTCCAGCCCAACTGATCCCATGGAAGACTTCAGTTTCTGGGAAAATTACAGTCCACTCAGAAGGACTGCCAGGATATCCTCTCTCAGGCCAGAAGCATGTTAGTACAAGATGTGTACTGACACTAAGGGCCTGGAGAAATCCATCCAACTGAGAGAAGTGGTTTCTCTTCTGGGACACCCACGTCCAGCCCTCCTATGTTATTTATACCCAGGCATGACTCCATGACTCCTGAGACATCTATCCTTGTGACCTCTCACTTTTAGGTACTATGCCCCCCTCCAGCGCACGTGCAATACACACACACACACACACACACACACACACACACACACACACACAGTTCTCTTAGGAAATGAAATAGGACCTTTCTTCCATTTTTGCTCCCACACTTTATTGATCGCTGTGCCCCGGATGATCCCAGCAAGAGAAACCCCATCTTTTAGCTTCTGTGATGTCTGAACTCTTACTGAGGACTAGTTTCCAGGGTCTTTCCAAGGGCAGAATATTTGCAAAGAAATTACTGCACGTGGTCCTTCCCTATTCACGATCATCTGTCTGAGCTTTCTACAGAAATTGATATTATGAAATCTGAGCAGGCACCTTTTTCCCATTCTTTTATATCAAGCTTTTAAAATGACTTTCCCTCTCAACAAGCATACACTTTTCTATTTGAGTAAAATATATAGTCTATAACTGGGAAACCAAAAGCATGCCATTGGTATGAAGTTTAATAAGCATTTTTTCAAGTTTCATTACAAAGTTCAAAGAAAACAATTATACAATATGTATCCACAAACAGTTACAGGTATAGGTATGAGGTTAGGGATAGAGATAGACTGACACATACAAAAATGATATTTTTGAGCATAACCAGCCTGAGTTCCAAAGATAGGTTAGGGTGACAGGGGTTGTAGAAGAAAAAGAATTTCAAAATAACGAGTAGGTATTTTCCTTTAGACCAGTGGTTCCCAGTGTGGGGCACATGCCCCACAGGGGGGCAATTTGATATTTAAGAGGGGTTATTTTGAAATTTAAAAATGAGTTATTAACAGTGAATTTTTTGCATTTCTTATGGTTCTAGAGGCCTCAGATACAGCATATAAATATATATTGTGACATATTTATGCATTTCAGTACTTTGTATGTGTTTTGAAACTTCATTTGCTATTTTTTCATATCACTTCATATTATTATTTTTTTAACAATTTCTTAGTGATTTCTTCCTCAGTATTTCAACTGTCCTTTTGCTCTTTTATTTTTCTCTTTCATGGATGCCATGTTCTTTGGAAGCTTGTTTAGAACAAGTTTATGGCCCTTTAGGCTTCCTCCACATGAATAGTTCACTTTTTGAATAATAAGAATTATAGGTCACAGGGGGGCATCAGGATTTTAGCTGCTTAGGTGAGGCATGGCCACAAAAAGGTTGGAAACTAGTTTTAGACTCTCCAAATACCTCTTTTCTAGTTCCTGTCTTGTTCCTATCTAGGCAAACACTGGGTTTCTGAGAAGCAATGTGCCACAACTCTAGCAAAATACCATGAATGTGGGAATAATTTATCAAATATGTATTGAATAAGTTATATTTTAGATTTAAAAACAATATCTTATTACTATTACTTGAAAATAGAAGACAAAGAGAGCTTCAGGCTTCATAAAAGTGTCTGAAGAATACCATAGAAAATTCAACATATCCTTCCATTACTCTCCTCACCCTCACCCTGTCTGTTTGACTAGCTTCGGAGGTTGCAATAAAGGAGAGACAAAGGCCTTTTTAAAACCTCTTTGTGATTGTGTGGACAGGTCTGAAGAAAAATGAAGTCAAATTCTCCTAGGACTTGTGGTTATGGAAATTTCCATTGATTTAGCTGGATAGTCAGATGAGGAAGCAGTCTTCATAACATGGGCATAAAAATCAGAGTGTGACAACCGATCATTTACTGAGTGTGTATATTAATTTGCATTAAATACTATATTTTTACATGTTATCCTTCTTATGTGTAATTTCCTAAAAGACAGGGGTGCGACCTTGTTGGTTTGGGGTTATATATAAAAGACCAACTTGACAAGACAAGGTGAAAATCATGTGAAGCTTAGTCACTGCTTTTTAAGTAAAACTCTGTTCAAGGAATAAGGACATGACTTACATAGTTTCTAATCTAGGGAAAAAATGTGAATTATGCAATTGCCACAGATTTTTTATTCTCATTTTTTTGCCCTCTGTTTGACACCCCATCATCACCCTTCTCAGGGACTCACAATTCCTAGCTACTTACTGCCCGTGTCAACATCTATTTGAATTGTCATTGGCAAAAACAGAAGTTTACCCTTCCCAGGGTAGCTTTTCTTTTTATCAGGAAACCAGAACTGCAGCTAAGAATAGAGCCCTAACTGGGAGATTTCAGGCATCAACCAGAAGGGGAGGTATGATTTTAGGTGACATCCAGTCAAGGCCTCCTGGGTACATCCAGTACCACATCCCAAATCCTAGTGCATGTTATGGCATGTTTATTTTTAAGTTACACAAGAGTGGTCAAGGAGGAGGCCACCCAGTCCTATGACTATAGTGGGGGCTCCGGAAGTGGGCTGTCAAGGTCAGATCTCAGCTCTTTGACATCCACACTATGTGATCATGAGCAATTCCCTTATTGTTCTGTGGCTCAGGTTTCTCATCTATAAAAAAATAGAGGTACCAATCTCATAGGGCCAGCGAGAAGATTAACAGAGGTACCAATCTCATAGTTCCTAGCAGAGAGTAAGCTCTCAATAAGTGCCAGCCATTACCATGACACAGAAGACAGCATTGTCTACAAAGCAATCAAACCCATGATCTGGAGACTCACCTCAAAGTAGCTTTCTGCTAATATTTTATGAGCATTCTACACTTGTGGTGTTAAACCAACAGTGTGGGTAGGAGAGAGAGAGGACTTAGAGATACATGTAATTTTAGTTTAAATATGAGAGGTGGCAAGGCTGCAGCAGAACTCATCTGTAGTAATGTTAGAGGTAGATCCAGTTCCTGTCCCCTATGACGCAGTATGGTCTTCTCCTGGTAGAAATGATTTCTTTTTATTAGCCCCTGAGAATATAAGAATTTCTAGCCTATGTTAGACCCATGCTTGGCTCCTAAAGACCACTCTGGCTTTGATAGTGAAAGTCAAGAACAAGATCACAATTGTCCTGAACTCAGCATCAAATATCAGGGATGTTTACTCAGTGTATTATTGGCTTTCATGCAATCATCTATAACTTTTCCTTCAAACTTGCCAAGAACAAGTTAGCTTTTGAGTCTGTAGCAGCCCCCACATAATTGGGAAAATCTTTTTTGCAAAGGTAGAAGTAGGAAAAGGCATCTTTAACAAACTCCTCTCCTCTTTACTGCAGAACTCCTTTCCTTTTCCCTCCCTCCGTCCTATCCTGTTCTACAACTGGCTGAAGAAGGCAAACATGAGGCAGGCAAGCTTCAGGGGCGCTGGGTAGCTTTACACCTTAGCAGCTGTCTTCAGCACATACGCAGCTATCAGGACAATAAAACATTGCTCAGTGCCTCTACCCCACAACCAATTAGGTCAGCTGTAAATATTGGAATTGCTTGGTAAACATGCTGGGAGATTGTGCTGACTTGTTAATATAAGTGAAAATGCAATTAGATTTATAACACTTTTTTTCCAAACCATAATTTACATCAACAACAACAACAGAAGAAAAAAATTCTCTTGCAACCTGCTGAAATATCATTATTAAAATGCACATGAAAAGTCAATTATGCCAGAGGGAGGCATTTAAGAGAAGTGCGTTTCCCTACCCTGGGATTATACCGTGGGGATTCCATATTTCTTATGTATTTATTTTTCCCTGAGATCTTTGCTGCTGCCAAATAAAAAGGAACAGATATTTTACTTATTTTACTCTGAAATATTGCTGCAGATAGTGCTAAAAGTAAACTAAATAACCTGGCTCGCTGGAGACCAGCTTTGCTCTCCTCCAAGCCCAGGGAAAAGCCGAGTCCTCACCGTTCTTCTTTATTTACAAGCCTGTCTCCCCTTAAGCAATGGTCATATTCCTTAAAACACATGGATATTAAATATTTTAACATTATTCTATTTTACACTCTAAACAAGTAGGTTATTCTATGGAATTCTATGGAGAACCTTTATATAAAGGTGAGAAATAGCCCATTGTCATTTTTTTAAACACGGAGTTTCCTCTACTCCCAGGGTCAGACTGGGAGCACAGCTCTGTCCTCAGACAAGATGTCACAGGTGCCACCACTTGCCCTGCCCCGGCCAGGGGACACAGGCATCTGTGTGCTGGGCTGGGCTTTCTCTGCTGCAGGGCCTGTGTGGCAGGTGAGGCTCCACCCCTCTTCCACAGGCTGGGACTCTAATACCAGTTCCAACTGTAACTCAGACAGTTTGCTGCCCCTCTGCTTTCTGGTTTCCTCAAAACAAAATGTAGGGATTATTATATATCATCTGTATTTAAGGAACCAATGGGGAAAAGCTAGTTCAAAAAAACCATAAAGCAATTTATAAGAGAAGCTATCATTTTCAGTCTCAAACTTCTCCTGAAATATTCAGTTTAGATAATGGAAGAAATTTTTAATACATATTTTTTAGAATTGCTAGTACATATATTGTGGATAAATTACTCTTTGGAGGAAAATTCTGGTGTTTCTATGTAAGGATTAATAAAGTAAATCACATACACCTGTGCATATCCTATATAATAAAAGCCTAATATGCTAAGTGTCCGACCATTGGTTCGACCATTCAACCAGTCGTTATGATGTGCACTGACCACCAGGGAGCAGACGTTCCAACTGGTTGGTTATCTTGCAGCTGGGGTCTGGCAGATTGGGATGGGGCGGCACAAGCTGGACATGCCCTGGAGCCAACTTCCCTTGGTCCCTCCCTGGCCTCTAAAATATTTCTTCTAATTATTTTCCTTTCAATGTGCACGAATCCGTGCCCCAGGCCTCTGGTATGTATGCATATATATGTATGTATATAATTCATTTTATACATTTACTAGAGGCCCGGTGGAAAAAAATTTTTGCACTCGGGAGGGAGAGGGGGGCC
>NW_005353460.1:618897-620523 GCF_000412655.1 Myotis brandtii
CCAGCTCTGAGATCCAGGCTGGCTGAAAGCAGGGATCTGTGTTTGCTCTATAATTGAAACAATGTTGCGGTCCTGCTGGCTGAAGCCCGGCTGGCTGAAAGCAGGTTTCTGGGGTTTTGTTTAGCTTCTATATTTGTAACAATGCTTCTTAAACTGCAAGCTCAGAGGCCGGCAAGGCAGGCGGGGAACGTTGGCTTCCTCCGTCACTGAAGCAAGCAAGCCTCCTGTTCGCTTCAGTGCCTGGCTGCCGGCCGCCATCTTGGTTGGCAGTTAATTTGCATATCGCCCTGATTAGCCAATGGGAAGGGTAGCGGAGGTACAGCTAATTACCATGTTTCTCTATTATTAGATAGGATACTTTATACATCCTTTTACATACATGCATTAAAATGTACATATTTATAGGAAGATCTACATGAGTCTGAAATGGAGAGTGGCAAACTTAGACTTTGATCCAAAGGAGTATCTTAATCCATTGGTATGGCTCAGCAAATGAGAGCAATGTGAATGGTCTTCCAACATAAAAATGTTCACAGTTTTTACTTATTTACTGATGTCATTATGATTAATATTTTTATATTTACATTTTATTACAAGTAAAGAGCACATTAATATCCCTAGCTCTTAAAATAATATTGCATGGAAAACCTTTTTGTACTGATTAGTTAGATTTGCTTCCACTGAAATATTCTGCTAAATTTGACAGTCAGCCAAGTCTGGTACCTGGCTTTCACTCTGTTGGGGGGTAAATCTGAATACTGGTGGAACTTTCTAAAGATCCCTGGTTTCAGCTTTTGCCCTCAGCATAAGTATTCAGCTGTCAGAACCATGGGTAATGTGTTTTCCTTTTTTCTCCCTTGAATTCTGTTTTATTCCTTTGAGAACCCCTTTCTGTGGATCAGCCTCAGAAACCAGTTTTAAGAGACTTAGAGATGGCTTGGAGGGAAAAGACATCTGGGAAGGATTTGTAGAGCCAGGTCAAGTATCTGTTTGGCCTGTGAGCTCAGCCTTCCAGAAACAGTTCTCAGCACCCACACACCACCCAAACAAATTGATTTCATCTGCATCCCTTAAGTTCACCCAGGAATAAGCTGTGAGGTGTTTGTGTGTGTGTGTGTGTGTGTGTGTGTGTGTGTGTGTGTGTGTGTAGAAATCAATGAACCCAGGCACATAAGCACATAAGGCTCTAACTTCTCTATATGGGTTCTGTGTTGTTTTTTAACAGCTAATTTTTAGGAGAAAAGAGTAAACATATTAAAGTGTAAAAAAAAAATAAATAAATAAATAAATAAAGTGTAAAACATTTAGAAACCATCCTGGGTGACTTTATATTCATTTATTTTCCAAAGTCAAAGGCCTATGTCAGATGACTGTTAATCTTAAGGGATATTTGGGACCAGGAAGAATGCAGGAGAAATATGTTTTTATAATCCATACTAGAGGCCCGGTGCATGGGAGGGTGGGAAGCGGGGGTTCAGCCTGGCCTGTGCCCTCTCGCAGTCTGGGACCCCTCAGGGGATGACCACCTGCTGGCTTAGGTCTGCTTCCCGGGGGATTGGGCCTAAGCTGGCAATCAGACATCCCTCTGGCAGCCTGGCAGCCCTTGGGGGATGTCCACTTGCCAGC
>NW_005353460.1:620673-635131 GCF_000412655.1 Myotis brandtii
GCATATTACCCTTTTACTATATAGGATAGAGGCCTGGTGCACGGGTGGGGGCCGGCTGGTTTGCCCTGAAGGGTGTCCCGGATCAGGGTGGGGGTCCCGCTTGGGTGCCTGGCCAGCCTGGGTGAGGGGCTGATGGCTGTTTGCAGCTGGTCACACCCCCTGCAGGGTAGGGGTCCCCACTGGGGTGCCTGGCCAGCCTGGATGAGGGGCTGTGTTTTCAGGCTGGTCACACCCCCTTTAGGGTGGGGGTCCCCATTGGGGTGCCTGGCCAGTCTGGGTGAGGGGTTGAGGGCTGTTTTCAGGCTGGCTGGCAACTGAAGCTCCCAGCCTCTCCTTTTTTTTCTTTTTTCTTTTATTCTGGGATTTATTTACCTTCTGTAATTGAAACTTTGTTGCCGTCCTGCTCGCTCCAGCTCTCAGGCCACGGCCTGCTGAAAGCAGGTATCTGGGGTTTGTTTAGCTTCTATAATTGAAACTTTGTTGCTTTCGGAGCTGTTGCTTTTGGAGCTCAGAGCCAGGCCTCGGCAGGCAGGGAACCTTGGCTTCCTCCATCACTGGAGCAAGCAAGCCTCCTGCTCACTTCAGCTGTGTGGCTGCCGGCCGCCATCTTGGTTGGCAGTTAATTTGCATATCGCCCTGATTAGCCAATGGGAAGCATAGCGAAGGTACAGTCAATTACCCTTTTTGTCTTTTATTAGAGAGGATAAGCAGACTATCTCTAAAAATCCTGATTAGATTCCTCCCTCCAGAGGGTCTTTCAAAGTCTACCTTCCCACCTAGGATCTTTTCATTCTTGAAGGGAGGAGGAATAAAAGTAACTTCTGAGTGAGATTTGTTTTGTCATCTCTACCTGTAGATCTGTGGAGTGCCCTCAAGCTCTTTCTCCTTCTTGCTGCCTCTTTGCTCTCTTTCATTTTACTGCTTCATCCACTGAATTTTTTCATAGTGTTTCTCCAGGTGTATTTTCCCAAGCCAAGAACTAACAGAAGAGTAGAGAGGGTCTGACACAGCAGTTCCCGGGAGTATGGGTGCGTGGATGTAGGCATGCATATCAAACTTTCAGGGATCAGGAGCCTTCTTCTGATTGTATCCTGACCCATGATCTAGTACCAGCCCCTGGCTGGCTTTTCACACTGAGAATCGCAGTGTATAAGGCTAGATGTTAATGATGGAGCACTGAAGTTGAAAGGAAGCATTTCTAATGTTTTCTATGTTTTACCCCTAAAAATAACTTGAATCTCTCTACCCTTTCCATTTAATTCTCATCCCAATCCAAGTCACCATCTTCTCTTGCTAGACTACTATTGAAATGGCTTGTGACCTGGTCTTCCCACATCCCCTCTTGTCCCTTCTTACCTATTCCTATATTATACTTGGGATGATGTATCAACAATGAAGATCTGACAATATTGCCTCCCTTCAATGATCTTTCAGTGCTCTTAGGGATGAGATCAAAAGTGTTAACATTGCCCTTGATCATGTGACATGCTTCTCACAAAAGTCCCCTGAACTCAAATAATACTACTATATTCTCTCACTTTCCCAAAATAAGCACCATACTTCTTTTTCTTGGGCCTATGCATATGCCTAGAATTGCTTTCCTTCTCACCTTTGTCTAATAAATTCTTACTATGTTCCAAGGGTACTCTAAAACTCAACTCAAAATACCCTGGATTACCAATATGCAAAGGTCTTTGTATTTCGTTAACATTGAAAGACAGTCCAGCATCTCATAATAAGGAATGAACTCCTTTCAAACAAAAATACATCTCTCATGTGGTCTCTTTATAAAGCTGATTTATCAATGAAATGTATACATTTTGATTAATGTCCAATTACTTGAAAGTAGCAGAAATCCTTTTAAAATAAAGACAAGAAATTTTCAAATAAGGAATCATGGAACATAAAATAGTTAAGTGAGAAGGTGATGTATGCCTTCTAGTGACACTGGGGTCAGGCAGTGGAAATCTGTGTGCCCTGAGGCAGCTACACACTGCCACTGGGTCACGGGAGCTGCCACATAGGCAGGATCCTCGGTACAAAGGCTCTCAGTAACTCTGTTCTGCAGAATTTGGCTACTCCTGTCCTAGAGCCACATCCCAGCTCCAGTTCTACAAACTAGGTGACTAGATTCCCAGTGTCTCAGTTTCCCATTTCAGGAGGAAAGTATCTGATTGTGTCAGCTCAGTCAGATTCCCTGACTGCTCCAATCATATCCAGGAGGTGGCATCATCTGAAGCAAACTTGGCCATTATGTGGGGGCTAAGGCAGTTCTCAAGGAAGTAAAGAGATACAAATAATGGGCCTGGTAGAACACCTCAAAGGTTCTACTCCAATGAACACAAGAACCACAGTCTTAATACTTGAATACATTTCAATGCGCTCACATCAATTAGAGGACATATATATCATGTCCACTACAGAGTACACAATGGTATAGTGAGCACTTGTGGTGCCCAGTCAGTAGTAAATCTATTCTCAAAGAGCATGCATATGATAAGCAAGAAAAAATGAAGCATCAGTTCATTGAGAATGGATCTCATAAATCAATTCACTGCATATTTACATCTAATATTTGGTGAGTGTCTTTGTTGTGTATCGTGCTTTTACTAATTTATTAATTACAAAGTCACTTTGAGGGATGGGTCAGGTATTGTGCTAGAGATCAGAAAATTAGTGAACTTAGTAAGGAAGGCTTCCTGCAGGAGGCAGATCTTGAGCTGTGTTTGAAATGCCAACTGCTTTAACAACTGGCCTACTGCGACCTGCATGAATAACAAATAATTAGTACAAGGCGAAGCAAACCCGATGGAAAGAAAATGCAGGTTGGCTTTCCCTCACGTGAAATTTTCCTGGCAACTGGTAAGCCATCAGACCTTTCCTCAAGTCCCTCTCTCAGGTCTTCTTGAAAGCCTGCCTAGAATGGGCACTGTAAAGATTAGCTTATGGCGTAGGTATTTGTAACATTTTAATAAGACTTGGAAGCTTAGATGTTATTCGCTGCAGCTGCCAATCAAGTACCTGTGTGAAAGCAAGACAAACATAACAATAAATGCTAAGCACTCCAGTGTGCAGCGAAGCTGGCAGGATGCACCGCAGGCTTTATGAACGCGTGAGAGTGAATATACAGAAGCTTGGGAAAAGGTCATTGGTATTTTTGGAGCAATAAATCAAGGATGCAAAGATTTGCATTTTGGCTGTATAACATACAGGGCTGGATTAGAGGGAGAGAATACTTTGAAGTAATATTTCTCTGCTGACTTGTTTTATTAGCTTCCTTTAAACATGTTACATTATTGCTTATAGAATTTCATTTACTCGGATTGGCAGCTTGATAAATACGTCTATTGGCGATGATTTGGATTGCTCTGGGCATTAATATTATTAAAACCTGTCACAAGGAAATGTCTGAAAGATGACTTACTGTAAAGATTACAGCATGAAATAAATCATCCTGTGGTATTTGTTACCATTTATGGCCTCTTGGAGCTGAGTCAATCCTTTTCTATGTTGCATTATTTTTCAAGTTTTTATAGCCTTACATTATATATTGCTGTCAGGAATGAACAGATGGGGTGTCGAACATGAGCTTTCTGAATAATTCCCACCCTCCAGTTATTTGTATGAAGGACAAGTGCAAAACTGTGTGTTCTCAAGCAAAAAGGAGAGAGAAAGAGGTGGAGAAGCTGCTGTTGAGGAAAAGGGATCCCTTTTGTCAGATTGTTTAGGCCAATTCCACCAGCTGGTTGGAATCCCTGACTGGCATTCACCCTGTTTGGGTTTCAAGCAAGAGCTGAGGTGGCTGTATTTGGCTCCAGAGAGACAACAAATGCCGTTCTCAAATGCATTTTCTCAGAGTGCCTCTTGTTGAGACACTTCCACATTTGGAGGTGAATGTGTCATACTGTCTTCCTAAAAAGCTGGGACATTTGTAAAAAAATATATATATAACCACACAAAAACAGCAGAACAACAAGAAGAAAGACATATTGAAAAGAATTCGTATTCTTTGATTGAATGACAAATGTGTGAGTACCCTGTGGGGTTGCACAAAGGATTCTGTGCAATCAGAATTGTGCAACAATCTGAATGGTTTAGAACCTACATACAAGGAATAAAAGAAGCCCATGGAGTTTTTGAGGCCCATTATGAAAGAGGCAAGAACAGAGGTCTACAAGGCCTGTACACATTGAAGCCAGGTGTGCCCTTGGGAGTCTTTAGCTATTCTCCCTCCTCCGATGGGACCAGGCAGCTGCTTCATTGTCCCACAAGCCCCTCTGTGGAGTCCGAAGGCTCTGCCACCACTGGAAACAAGCTCACTAAAAAACTAAAAAGCCAACCAACCTTTTAAGAGGATGGGGGGGAAGTTTGTGTGAATTTTCCTCACTTACCTACCCTATCCACTACTATATCCATTCTGAGCATTCTATAAAGTACCAGCATATTGCAGAGGAGCACATAATAGGCACAGAAACTCAGTGACTGGTGTTCAGTGCTTACTGTCTCAGGACTTTGAGTGAGTTGCTTGATTTCTCATCATTGTGACATGTGGATTAGAATATATTTTTTCTGCTTAACTCACACCATTGCTGTGAAATGTCAAATCATACAATAGACACACACACACACACACACACACACACACACACACACACACACGTCTTAAAGTTTACTGGTTGCTCCATCTCTCAAAGATAGGTATTTTAATCATTATGGTACAACCAGTCTCTAACCTTCTCTCCTATAAAGTCTGCATTTTCTTGAGTTTATCACTGTCTCTTACTCCTCTTACTCATCTCCTCATCCCCAGGTCCCCTGATGTCAAGCCCTCCCTCCACCGTCTCTTTAAGTTGTTACCTTACTAGGAGTGATTTATATACAAATCATCGGAGTTTTAGCAGCCCCTACCCAAGACCATTCTCTGATAGTGTACCTCTGACTCTCTTGTCCCCCATCTCTTCTTTGTCATCTTCCCTAGGACTTTTTATATGAGTTTCTGTGTGTTAGTTTGTCTTATTTGCATGAAGATGCCATCTGGATACACCCACACAGATGTTGACATTCACCAGTCACACCTGAAAGAGCCACTGTGTCATTTTAGGCAAAGTTCACAGCTTTGCTGTCTTTCATTTGAGATCTCACTCTCTAGCAGCACAGGAAGTTTTCTGTCATTAACCCAGGGAGAGAATACTACAGGATACATTTCAGAGAGTTGAAAAGTTGATAAAGGCAGTCACTGTTACACAGAGTTGAATTTCTGTATCTCTGTAAGAAATATCTAGCATTACCCTCTCTCTTTTCACCATTGCCCCTCACAAAGGAACATTTGCATAAGCCCCATCCACAACCAACCAAGTTGGCAATGCTGAGCCTCCATAGTCTAACCAAACACAAATTTGTAACTCTTAAAGCTTACATCTGTCTATAAAGATATTTAGTTCTCAGTTTTTATTTCTCCTTGTCTCCTTCCTCCTCTCCCTCCTTTATTCTATTTCTCCCTTCTTTTCTTCCTTCCTTATTTTGAATTGCTGTTTACTTTTGCTTCTTTAAAGATGTCCTGATTGAGTCATCAAAGTTCTTAGCTTTTTTTGAATAGGCACCATGATGTCTGTGTTTCCATATAAAGGATCTCCCTTGTCTCAGAAGAGACCATGATTCCCTAACGTAAATAGTCAGGGAATTACATGTTCATGGACCTGCCTTTGATGTTCTCTCGCCCACTCCTATGATGAGAAAACTCTTATGCTTACCAATTTCCCCATTAATCTGTTGCCTTCTATACAAAGAGAAGCGTGGCACTAAGCTTGGAGTTTGGCTCTCCTATTCACTGGTAGCCCCGTAATTTCTCTAGTCTAAATCCCCTATGTGTAAAATTAGACAAGAGATGAGATATGATCATCTAAATGTCCTTCAAGATTTAAGTTATCATTCACTCCTGTCAGTTGCCATAGCTGGAAACATCCTCATAGTAACTGATTTCTCCTTGTGCTTTGCCTTTTCTGGAGAGAAAGGATTCCCCTGGTGATAATTACCAGTGTCTTTCTCTGTCCAATTTCAAAATAATACCTAATTCAGAGTTTACAGATCCTTCTCCTCTTTGTTTTAGCTGTCATTACAAAAGTTATCATAAATCTACTAAAACCATTAAGCCATTCATTAAACTAGCTTAAAGGTGTGTGTGTGTGTGTGTGTGTGTGTGTGTGTGTGTGTGTGTGTGTGTTGTGTTGGATGTGGGGTCAGGAAGAGATGCAATATGACCCAAACTGCATGACATAATAAAGCTTCATAGTAATATCTAATTACTGCAACTCACCTCTTTATTATTAATTCCCCAATTCCAGCACATAAAATAATTTAATCATTTCAGAATTTGCATGACTAATGGAGTAAGTTCTGATAGAATAAGGATAAGTTTCATAATTAGGTTTTGCCGGGAACTTGTACAAACCAGTCTATTTATAATTTGGTCAGTTCTTGATTTTTAATGAGGGCATTGAGAGTGACTGAAGCCTCTGGCAGCATTCACTTTATATTTTAATTACCCACGGTAATTCTGACAATTACACACATGTCATAAATCACATCATAATGACCCATGAAGAAAGTATATTTAATTACAGAAGGGGGAGTTCTCAGATTAAACAGGTAGATGGGATGTGCTGAGATGTGAACCACATTTGAAAGCTGAGCTGCCTGATACTGTGACATGGAAGAACCAGACTCTGAAACTTGCATTATAGAGAATAAGGCCATTGTCAAATGTCCAGTTTTAGCTTTGACATATAAAAAGCTTTGAAGTCATCACTCCTGCCCTTACAACAACAAATAACCTGTTCAGATCAGAAATTAAAGATTTTTCTTTGCCCATCAGAAAACTGAGGTTACAGGGCAAACCATCACCCTAAAATGTGGAGAGTCACAGGGGAGCTCTGGTTCCCTGGAGGAGGAACACTTACATGGTAATTTTGATGAATTACTTCAGGTTGAGTGTGGATAAGATGCCAAGTGTGAACCTCCTGAGGGCTATACGCTTAGTGGGACCTCCACACTGGGGAGCTTTACCTCTAGGAACTCTACCCAGTTGTCTTAATGAACAGCCAAGAACAGTGCCCTCAGTAACTCAGGCCTAGGTAATGGAACACACCCAAGGAAATCTCCATAACAAAAGCCTGCTCTCCAGGGAAAAATATGTTACCAATGCCTGACCTTGGGTGAAGGTGAGGCATTTCTCCCACTTCACCCCCTTCTGGCCTTCAGGTTTCACCTGAGGGGTGCAGGGGGCAGCTAAGATACACTTGTGAAGATTACAGCCCTAAGATACAGACTCCACTGAGAAACTGAGATTTAATCACAAAATTACACAATGTTCTCTCCCACAATTTACCACCTTACTAACAGGGTTCCAGTTTAACAACAGTGAATTATTGTTGAAAGAGCCTCAAGATGCAGACTAATCAAGAAAGAGTTCCTAGAGAAACCCATAGTCAATAAAGGAGACAAATCAAGGGCACTAGAGCAATTTGAAACCTATGGAAACTACAACTACAGCAAACATTAAATATGGTACAATTGCTAGCCAGATTAACATAAAACCTCACACTACAGATCTATTTACCTTAGTTCCTATTATCCACTACACCATATCTCATTGTAAAAGAATTACAATGCATCCTAGAAGACAAGAAAAAACTCTATCTGAAGAAAAAAAGCAAGTATCAGAATGAGACTCAGATATGACATGATTTGGGTATTATTAGATGGAATTTAAAAGGAGTATAATTAATATGTTAAGGGTTTTAATAAAAAAAGGTAGACAACATGGAAGAACAAATGGGTAATGTAAGCAGAAAGATGAAAACTCTACAAAAGAATTAGCAAGAAATGCTAGAAATAAAAAAAATACTGTAACAAATTTAAAAATGCCTTGATAGGCTCACTGTAAACTGGATAGAGTGGAAGAGAGAATAAGTGAGCTTGAAGACATGTCATCAGAAATTTCCCAAACTTCTATGAAAGAGAAAAAGGAAGGATTTAAAGAAAAACAGAAAATACTTAAGAAATATGAGACATTATCAAAATGCGTAGCATGTGTATAATTGGTATTTAAGGAGAAAAAAGAGAGAATGGAGCAGAAGAAATATTTAAAATAATACTGGCTGAGAATTTTCCAAAATTAATGACAGCAAATTACATATTCAAAAAGCTCAGAGAATTCCAATATGATAAATAACAAAATAACTACAACTGGGCAAATCATTTTCAAACTGAAAAAAAAAAAGACAAAGAGAAAATTGTGAAAGAAGCCAAAAAATGAAGGAACAAGGGTAAGAATTACATGGTGGGTGAGGCAAAGGTAGGTTTACAGTGTGAGTAAAGTGGAACAGAGTTTATTCTTGTATTCTTATTTATTAATGTATTACTTTATATACAAACAACTATAAAACTACTTTCAAAAAATATTTTAATTGATTTTTAGAGAGAGGAAGGGAGAGGTGTAGAAAGATAGAAACATTAATGAAAGAGGAAGTCATCTATTGGTTGCCTCCTGCATGGCCCCAACTGGGGATCAAGCCCACAATCCTGGGCATATGCCCTGACCAGGAATCAAACTGGCAACCTCTTGGTTCCTGGATCAATGCTCAACCACTGAGCTGGGCAACTGCAAACCTACTTGTGCCCCACCGTATACAGTGATCTTTTTTGTCAGAAACCGTAATAAAGTATTGAAAGAAAAACCCCAACCTAAAAGTTTATGTCTAGGTGAACTTGGGTTTGTGGATGAGTTTTTAGATAAAACACCAAAAGTACTGCCTATAAAAAAAAGTTGTAATGTCAATAAGTTGTACTTGATTAAACTGGAAAACTTCTGCTTTTCGAAGAAAATGTGAAGACAAGCCACAAATTGGTAACAAGTACTTGCAAAATATGTATTTGATAAAGAGTTTGTAACAAAAATAAAAATATCTTAAAACTCAATAAGGAAACAAAGAATCCAAATGAAAATGGTCAAAATAACTGAAAGGACACATCAACAAAGAAGATATACAGATGGAAAATACACATATGAAAAGATCTCGTTATGTGTCATTACAGAATTGCAAGTTAAAACAACAATGAGATACCACTACCTACCTATTCATATGACTAAAATTCAACAAACTGACATACCAATTGCTCCTAAGGATGCAGAACAACAAAAACTCTCATTCATTGATGGTGGAAAAGCAAAATGGCAGTTACTCTGAAAGGCAGTTTGGTGGTTTCTTACAAATTAAACACAGTCTTACCATGCAATTGAGTAATTGTGCTCCTAGGTATTTACCCAACTTCTTTCAGAAGTTATGCCCACATAAAAACCTGCATGTGAATGTTACAGCAACTTATTCATAAACACCAAAAACTGCAAGCAGCGAAACGATCCTTTAATAGGTGAATGGATAATAAACTGTGCTGTATCCAAAGAATAGAATTCTATTCAGCAATTTTAAAAAATGAGCTATCAAGCCACAAAAAGGCGTGGATGAATTTAAAGTGCATTTTGCTAAGAGAATTCTGTATGAAAAGGCTACATACTGTATGATTCAAATCATATGACATTCTGGAAAAGGCACACTATAATGATAGTAAAAACAAGTCATTACCTACCCATCAAAACTTAGGCTAAATGGTTGCCTATAAACAAGATGAAATTTGTGTATGTTTTGAAACATAGCATGACGTCCCATTTGTTCTCCAGTGAATTCGTTTTACTGCAGGAACATATATTTTTTTCAAAGAATTTCCAATACTTTTGCCTTTGTAAATGTTGATATCAACATTGAAATGGGAAAAGCAGGCAATATTTGCTTGCTTTTAAGCCTTCTCATAGGATGCTATCTATTCATTGGGTTATTTGACACATATTAGAGTCTGATTTTCAGCTTGATAGACTTTGATTTGCCCTTCCAGGAAAGGATGTATACCAACCAAGTGGTCATGTTACTTAATAATAAAACTATAAATGAACTTAAACTCTCAGGCTGGCATGTTGATCAAGTTACCGAGCTTCCTAAAATGAGGTAATTGCAGGGATGCTGTAAGCATTAGCAATAACTGTGAAGTGCCTTGCACAGTGCCTTCCATGTATTGCTTACTCAATACACGGACCTATTACAGAACAGATTATGATTTGAAATTTGCCTGAAGAACATGCAATTAGAGCAAAATGAGTTAGTTGAGTGATTTTTATGCTAATAAGATGCCTGTTGTATCTAAATGTCAGAACCAGAGTCATGTTTCCAACCTGTTGCTACATTAGTTTGAGCCCAGGAACAAGGGAAATGTTTCCTATTGGAAGAGTTTAGATAGGTGATATTGACTCTGGCTACTCTTTCATTTCCTATGTTAAAGGGAGTTTATTCAGAGAACATTTCTTCAAAAATAGTATTTATTCAATTCATTTGCTAAATAACAATCATATTCAACCTACTATCCTAAACATTTGTCCACCTCCCTGGAATCTGGGGACTTTACCTAATCTCTTGGTTTGTTCTCATCTATGGTCAATGGTGCTCATCATATGTATTTATTACTCTAAATGTTACCTGTTATTTCTTATTTTTTAGAGGAGAGTGTATCTCACTGTAATCACCATATACCTACAAGTAGATATGAATTTCCATAAAAGTGAAAGCTATTAGGAAGTTTAATTTTATTTTTGAGCTTGAATTTCTTAGTAATAAGAGAGATGGTATAGACTTATAAGTCTCTTAAATCAATAACATGTGGCAACAAAACTGACCAAGTTTAAAGATTCAATGAATAGCGATCATCAGTTGCTCCAGTCTTCAATAAGTAAGTCAACAAATATTTATTGGGAATTCACTGGATGTCCCAGTAATGTCAATGTGCCAGACACTGTGCTGGAAGCTAGATCTTTGTTCTCATGGAACTCAATCAAACACATAGAGGTTCTCTGTAAGCCTTATGGAGGAAATTTCAGTAGTCCCTCATCTCCTATAAATCTCAATGTGACATGCTGTACTCTAATAATTGCAAAGTATTTTCAAACTCAGTGAGTCAGACTCTTGGAATGAATCATTCTGCATAGCTTTACCTAGGACTTATCTAAACGTCATTATTTTTAAAATTTTTAGATGGAAATAATCCTAGAAACATTGTACCTATTTTACCGATTCCTTATGGAAAAAAATGTATTGACTATAAAACTTCTATATTATTCAATTACCATTAGTAATTTTATATATATATTATGGTACACATGACATTTATACTTAATTGAATTAGAGGGAAATTTGACACTATAGGAAAATTAGAATACTGTGCTTTGTCCCTTCTTGTGGCTACTTTTTAGTGAAAACTTTATTGATATAATAATTTATCTACTATAATATTTACCCTTTAAACTGTACAACTCAGTGGTGTTTAGTCTAGTCACAGAATTGGGCAACTATCATGATTAAGTTCAGGACAGGTTCATCACTCTCAAAAGGAAACTTCATAGTCATTAGTAAGCACTTCTCAGTCACCCCTGCCCATATCTGGCAATCACTAATCTACTTTGTCTTTATGAATTTTCCTATTCTGAATATATCATAACAAAAGTACATGGCCTTTTGGCTCTGGCTTCTTTTACTTAGCATCATGTTTTCAAGGTTTATCTAGGTTGTACCATATCTATTCTTTTTTTTTATTAAGTTATTACATATGTGTCCTTATCCCCACATTACCCCCCATCCTCCCCCCACTCATGCCCTCACCCTCCTGTTGTCTGTGTCCATTGGTTAGGCCTATATGCTAGCATATAAGTCCTTTGGTTGATCTCTCCCCCTTACCCCCACCCTCCCCTACCTTCCCTCTGAGGTTTGATGGTCTGATTGATGCTTCTTGTCTCTGGATCTGTTTTTGTTCATCAGTTTACGTTGTTCATTATATTCCACAAATGAATGAGATCATGTGATATTTATCTTTCTCTGACTGGCTTATTTCACTTGGCATAATGCTCTCCAGTTCCATCCATGCTGTTGCAAATGGTAAGAACTCCTTTTTTACCACCACGTAGTATTCCATTGTGTAGATGTACCACATTTTTTAAATCCACTCATCTATTGAAGGGGACTTAGGCTGTTTCCAAATCTTAGCTATGGTGAATTGTGCTGCTATTCTATTCTTTATTCCATTTTCTGATTGAATTATATTTCATTGTACTGGAATGGATTTGTTTATCCATTCATCAGTTGATAAACATTTGGGTAGTTTCTTTTCTAGGCTGTTATGACTAGTATTTTAATGAACATTTATTTACATGTTTTTGTATGAATACATTTATTATCTTGGACATATACCTAGGAATAGGAATGTTAGGTTATGACAACTCTATGATACCATTTGAGAAAGTACTAAATTATTTTGCCAAGTGGATGCTTCATTTTGCAATTACACCATCAATATGTGAGAGTTCCAATTTCTCTGTATCCTCTCTAATACTTATTATTGTTTGTCTTTTTTATTATAGCTATACTAGTGTGTGTGAAGTAGTATTTCATTATGGTTTTTATTTGAATTTCCCTGATTCTGAGAATGTTGCGAATCTTTTCATGTGCTTATTAGTCATTGTTTGTTTTCTTTGGAGAAAATGTCTATAAAGAATTTTACTCATTTTTATTTTATTTTTTATATGTTTTTATTGAATTTTTTAGAGAGAGAGGAAGGAAGGGATAGAAACAGGAATGATGGAGAAACATTAATTGGCTGCCTTATGTATACCCTTACTGGGGATCAAGCCTGTAACCCAGGCATGTTCCCTTATAGGGAATCACACTGGTGACCTCCTGGTTCCTGGATTGTTACTCAACTGCTAAGCCACATTTGCTGGGTTACCCATTTTTAAATTGCATTGTCTTTTTGTTATTGAATTGTAAGAGTTATTTTTATATTCTTTATCAGATATATTATCTGCAAGTATTTTTCACATTTCATGAGTTATCTTTTAATTTTCTTCATGGAATACTTTGAACTACAAAGGTTTTTAATTTTGATAACATCCAAATTGTCTTATTTTTTCTTTCATTTCCTGTGCTTTTGGTGTTTGATCTAAGAAACTATTGCCTAATTCAAAGTTTTGAAAATTTAGAACACTTTTCTTCTAAGAGTTTTATACTTTTAGTTCTACATTTAAGTCTTTGATTTATTTTGAGTTAATTTTTTAAAAATATATTTTATTGATTTTTTACAGAGAGGAAGGGAGAGGGATAGAGAGCCAGAAACATCGATGAGAGAGAAACATCGATCAGCCGCCTCCTGCACGCCCCCCACTGGGGATGTGCCCGCAACCAAGGTACATGCCCTTGACCGGAATCGAACCCGGGACCCTTGAGTCCGCAGGCCGACGCTCTATCCACTGAGCCAAACCGGTTCTGGCCATTTTGAGTTAATTTTTATGTAAAGTATAAGGTAAGGGTCCAACTTTATACCTTTTCATGTGAATATTCAATAATCCCAGCAGTATTTGTTGGAAATGCTTTTCTTTTTCTCATTGAATTATGTTGTCACTGTTGTTAAAATGAATTCACCATTAAAGTAAGAGTTCACATTTGGACACTTAATTCTGTTCCATTGATCTATATATCTATCCTTCTTTGAGCAACAGCATGTCTTGATTAATGTAATTTGTAGTAAGTTATAAAATCCTACTCCAACTTGTATGTTGAGCTTTTGGGACATGCAGATTAAGGCTTTCATCAAATTTGCAAAGATCTTTTCATTATTTATTAAGATATTTTTTCTGCCCCTTCCTTACTCTCTCTCCTCTTTTAATGTGCAACTTGAATTTATAATGTGCATGTTGGTAAAATTGATGACGTCCCAGTTTTCTGAAGGTTTGTTCAGATTTCATTCTTTTTTTTATTGCTCAGACTGAATAATTCTCATTGACCTATATTTGAATTTGTTGATACTTTCTTCCACCAACCCAAATCTGTTATTGAGACACTCTAGTGAAAATCTTTTTTAGGTATTACTCTTTTTAACTTCAGAATTTCTGTTTGGTTATTTCTTATATTCTTTCTCTTCATTGATATTCTATATTTGGAGATTGTTCTCATATTTTTCTTTAGTTCTTTAGACTTGCTTTCCTAAAGTTTTTTGATAATATTTTTAATAGCTATTATAAACATTTTCCTAGAAAGTTCAAAGTCTGGATTTCTCAGGGACAATCTCTATTGGTTCTTTATTTCTTGTGTATGGGCATACTTCTTTGGTCTTTGTATCTCATAATTTCTTATTGAGAGCCACATGTTTTTAATAATCTCTCTATATAAAAGCCCAGCTACCAGAATGGCAGAACACCCAGAATGGCCAGTGGCTATGATGCACACTGCAGCAGCCAACCAGCCTGATCTGGGTCCTGATCGCCCCTCGCAACCCCCCTCCCCCCCCGCCGGTCAGCCTGGCTCCCAAT
>NW_005353460.1:635801-641081 GCF_000412655.1 Myotis brandtii
ACACACACACACACACACACACACACACACACACACATACACACTAGAGGCCCGGTGCATGAAATTCATGCAAGGGGGGGGTGTCCCTCAGCTCAGTCTGCACCTTCTCCAATCTGGGACCCGATGTCTAAACCAGCAGTTGGACATCCTTCTAACATCCGGGACTGCTGGCTCCCAACCTCTCGCCTGCCTGACTGCCTGATTGCCCCTAATTGCTTCTGCCTGCCAGCCTAATCACCTCCTAATTGCTCCCCTGCCAGCCTGATCGATGCCTAACTGCCCTCCCCTGCTGGCCCAGTCGCCCCTAACTACCTTCCCCCTGCCGGCCTGTCACCCCCAACTACCCTCCCCTGCTGGCCTGGTTGCCCCCAACTGCCCTCCCCTGACGGCCATCTTGTGGTGGCCATCGTTTGACCACATGGGGGTGGCCATCTTGTATAAGTGTGTGATGGTCAATTTGCATATTAGCTCTTTATTGTATAGGATATATATATATATATTATTGATTTCAGAGAAAAATGGAGAAGGAGACAGAGATAGAAACATCAATGATGAGAGAGAATTATTGATTGCTTGCCTCCTGAACATGCCCTACTGGGGGTTGAGCCTGCAACCCGGGCATATGCCCTGACTGAAATCTAACCATGACCTCCTGGTTCATAGGTCAATGCTCAACAACTGAGCCATGCCAGCTGAGCTGCAGATTTTCCATTTAAAGATTTTGGTTTGCCACTTGATTGCCACACTGTTACCTCTGTCTCAAGTAACTGAAATTTTAAACAATTGCGGCTCATCACTGAGAAAACTCTGAGTCAGGAGAAATAAAGATAAGGCTTTTGCTTGGTTTTCTAGAGAGAATGGTCTTCAGTTGAAATAATGACATTTTCTATAAATTGGGCTTTTTGGAAAGTTCAAAACCATACTTCCCTCTTTAGTGGCTGGTAGAGTGCCAGTTTTTCCATCTACTGTGATCATGAGTCCATTGGATTTCAAGGCTATTGTAGAGCTGGAGAAAGTGGGATGGGAATAAGGCAAGGTAGAATACCACAAAACTCACCCAAATTCTTCCATTTTTCTTGAATTAAACACTTTTTGGATTCTTTAAGCCTTTGATTAATTTCACAGTTGTGAAAAATTTGATTTTGAGCATTTTTGTTAGCATTCTCATTGATTTTATGAAAGAGTGAGTTTTTGGAGGTCCATACTCTCATCTGGAACTGCTTTTTCTAACTTTTAATCTTCCTATTAAAATTTCAATGATAACTTATGCTGATATGAACCTATCTCTTTGTCTCAACTGGTCTCTTCAACTATAAGCTGCCACTTTCAATGTGAAAATAAAAAAATGCTATAATTATAGATAATGCATGTAAAAATTTACCATGAATGAATGCCACAGGACTACATGATATCTTTTGTCTATGCAAATGTTATTTTAAAATGATGTCAGGGGCTGGTGTAGATCAGGGTTCAGAAAATTATGGCCTGAAGGTCAAATCTGGCTCAACACTTGTGAGTTTATTGGTTGCACTGGGAAAACCATATATTTAATATACAATGACAATATAGTTGTGCTAAAAGAATGCAATATACATCGACATTATCAGATTAGACACTTACCTGAGTTTACAGTAAAGCACTGGTTTAAAAATTATAAAGTCTATTTAATTACAGCAGAATTTGCAACCAAAGTTTGCTTAGGAGTGGCTCATTTGGTACCCAAGAAAAGGAAATCATTTATTGATGGTGAGTCAAATGAAATTGCATTTTATTGCAACAGCCAAGAAGTGTGTTCAGAGAAAATAAAATAGTTTAATATTAACCATTCAGCAACATCAGTTGCTTGAAGAGTTGACATTGGAAGCAATATCAATAGTCAGTTAAAAATAGGACAGCCTGGCCAGTGTGACTCAGTAGTTGAGCATTGGCCCATGAATCAGGAGGTCAGAATTAAATATATTTTTATTGATTTCAGAGAGGAAGGGAAAGGGAGAGAGAGATAGAAACATCAATGATGAGAGAGCATCATTGATCGGCTGCCTCTTGCATGGCTCCTACTGGAATCAAGCCTACAACCTGGGCATATGCCTTGACCGAGAATCGAACTGAGACCTCCTGGTTCACAGGTTGACACTCAACTACTGAGCCATGCCAGCTGGGCAGGAGGTCAGAACTCAATTCCAAGTCAAGGCATATGCCTGAGTTGCAGGCTCCATCCCCAGTAGGGGACATGCAGGAGACAGCAGATCAGTGATTTTCTGTCATCATTGATGTTTTTATCTCTCCCTCTCCCTTCCTCTCTGAAATCAATAAAACATGTTAACTTTAAAATTTAACAATAAAAGATAGGACAAATTATTTTGAGTAGTTCCCTTGGCTTCTTATGAGACAACAAATGTAATTGATAATGTCTAGTTAGTTATTTATTAAATGAACCAGTACTGAGTTTGAAGCAACTGAAAAATTACCCTCCTGAATACTCTCCATGACACAACTACCTGTAAAAATATATTCAAAAAAGTTGGGAAAACACTAATTTAGCACAATCTGAAGTGAAATCTGCTAAGATGTATTACAAATGATAGTGGTAAAATACATGCGGAGTAAAAATAATGTCTACTTAGACAAATTTATAAAACTTGCAAGGTGTGAGGTGTGCAAAGACTGGTTATTTATTGTATTATTCATTAGCAGATTTTTTTGTAGAAAATAACTAAATTTATCATAAATTATTCAGCTAATAGTGTCAGTGGTAAACTTCATTTGCTCTCGTGGATTTCACCATTGTCAGTTCTATGAATTTTAGTCATAGGTAGAAGATGCATATCCTGACTTGCCCTACCACAAAGCAGTTTAAGACTTTAGCAGTGGTTAAGATTTATTGTGATCTTTTGGATTCTGGGACAAGACTGAAGTTTTTCTGAATGAAAACTTCTATCAGTCACTATTATTGAATACTAAATGGCTTCAAAACAGCATTCACTGCAGGTTTCATAACTTTTCCTAATGAAATCAACACAAAATTGAAAGACAAAACAGAGCTTATATGTGGAACTTATTCTATGATAAAGTCACTAGAATGACAATTACTCTTTTTTCAATCACAAGTAATGTCAAGCCTTTTTAAAAATATATTTTTTATTGATTTCAGAGAGGAAGGGAGAGGGAGAGAGAGATAGAAACATCAATGATGAGAGAGAATCATTGATCGGCTGCCTCCTATATGCCCCATACTGGGGATTAAACCCACAACCCAGGCATATGCCCTGACCTGAATCGAACTGTGACCTCCTAGTTCCTAGGTGGAACTCAACCACTGAGCCACACTGGCAGGGCAATGGCAAGCTTTTTTATACACTTCCCATGATGTCAAAAGTTAAAACAAAGTGAGATCATTATTTCCACACAAATTTATAGTGGGGAACAGCATTGTGTATTTTTTTGGACCTTGATGCAAGTGCAAAGGAAATTTCTATATTTGTAAGTTCATATAACTGCAATTGAGGGTTGTCCACCTTACATTGCAAGTGATCAATCTGCTGTATAATGACACACTAAAAGCAACTATCAAGAGAAGACTCTAACAGGATTCTAGAAATGCCTTCTATGTGATGAATAAGCTCAATTACAATCATATGCTCATGGAGTATTATCAATATTTGGAAGTACCTATCTGTGTGAAAAGACATTTTCAAAGATGATATATGTTAAATCACATTAAGGTCAGCATTAACATATGAACCTTTGCAATTGATTTTCATTATAGAGAACACTAAATTTAAATTCCAATTAAGCAAAATTCCTTTTAAAATTCCTTCCTTTTCATTAGTAGTTCTGTAATACAAAAATTATACTTATTATTAATACATTTTGAGTATCCTCAATGAAAAATTGTGAAAATATATTCTCTCTAGTTATAGAATGACCTACATAATAATAGTTTTGCCTCTTGGCCTGCAAAGCTTAAGACATTTTTACAATATAGACCTCAAAGAAAAAAATTGTCAGTTCTGTTTTATATAGTTAATGTTGACCCATATCACATCAGATGTCTGGAAATAATGGATAAAAATAGGTAAAGATTATTTTTAGATAATTTTGTAAAAGTGATAATCCTCATTCAAACTATTACTAAAAGTTTTGAGTTTAGCTTAAAAGGGTCTTAAAGAACTTGGATAAGTAGAGGTGAATAGAGTGCCCACATAAAGAAGAATTGATTCTTCAATTACATAATCTCAATTTTCCACTGAAACCAAAAAAGTATATGTGACAAAGGAATCAAAGAGCAGAATAAAATAATCATTAAAACACCTGAAATTTGGTGTGGTTACTGTTAGACTTTTGTCCTAGAATTCTGAGTGAAAGAGAATGGGTTCCTGTCAGGTGGCCAAATGGAAGAGGCTGGGAGAAGATTTCCCAGAACATGTACTTTCTTTACTTTTTCATGGAGTGATGAGAGCTGAGGCAGAACTTGGAATTTGTTTCCATGGAGATTTTGATATTGATGAGAAAGAGATGGTAGGAAAGCATTTGCATTCTTGCAGAATAGCCAAGAAACTTCTCACCAGAAAGGAAAAGTATTATTTATATTTGTATTAAGTATCTGTATAATTGCATACAGATGCCAGTGTATTCTGACCTTAACTGAAAACCTTGACAATGCACTGTCTTCCTTTTGATCTACAAGGGCAGTAAAGAGGTAGATGCATGAACTTCTACCCTCTGGATGACTAGTGGTAGATCCTGTGGTGATATTGTCCCTGATGTGAGACATAGCAAGAAAGGTCAGACTCAACACTAACCTGTCAGCCTGCACAATGGTTCATGGCACAGGATATATTTAGATGACAGAGGAATTTTATTGCCAAAAGGAGTGTGTGTGTGTGTGTGTGTGTGTGTGTGGTGTGTTTGTGTGTGATTTTTATTTTATTTTTTAAATCTCACCTGAGGATATGTTTTTATTTATTTTTAGAGAGAAAGGAAGGGGCAGAGAGAGAGTGAGAAACACTGATCAGTTACCTCCTATACACACCCTGACCTGACCTGGACTGAACTCCCAACCTAGGTATGTGCCCAGACCAAGAATCAAACCTGCAACCTTTTGGTGTACAGGATGGCAGTCCATCCAACTACTAGTAAGTCACCTGGCTAGAGCTGGTGGTGATTTTCAAATTATTGGAATGTTCCCAGCAAGTTTGGAGAATCATATTTATATTCTCATATCCTTATATTCTCTCTCTCTCTCTCTCTCTCTCTCTCTCTATCTCTCTCTCTCTCTCC
>NW_005353460.1:641119-702718 GCF_000412655.1 Myotis brandtii
TGGAGTGTCATCCCATACACCAAAAGGTTGTGGGTTCAATCCTCAGTGGAAGACAGCCAATTGATGTTTCTCTCATACATCAATATTTCTCCCTCTCCCTCTCCCTCTCCCTCTCCCTTTTCTTCTCTCCAACAAATGACTAAAACTAAGTAAACAATATTAGAAAGGCAATAAGTGACTTCTGAAAATTCCTTCTGGAGCTGAATTAGTAGGGGTAAGAGATGAGTTATTTAGATGGTTTCTTTTTTTTAATTTTATTGATTTTTTACAGAGAGGAAGGGAGAGGGATAAAGAGTTAGAAACATCGATGAGAGAGAAGCATCAATCAGCTGCCTCCTGCACACCCCCTACTGGGGATGTGCCTGCAACCAAGGTACATGCCCTTGACTGGAATCGAACCTGGGACTCTTCAGTCCCCAGGCTGATGCTCTATCCAGTGAGCCAAACCAGCTAGGGCTAGATGGTTTCTTGATGGGAACAGCCTCAGCTTCAAGAAATTCAGATATTCATGTCACCTCTATAGTCACACATAAGTCAAGGACTTGATGTTCAGCAGAAAGTTAATGCCAAATTAGAGGTGAACAGAATAGTATGAACATTCTACTTACTTTCTTTTGTTCTGATTCATCTTTAATTTAAAGAGCTAAGGTGCAGGAAACATCTACGTAAGAGCGCTTGTGACCTTCCTGCCTTATTAAGGCTGTCTCACCCTGGGACTCCTATCTCCCACTAAAAATCCTGACTCTTACCTTTCATCCCTAATAACAGCCTTATTTTAATCACTTCTTCTTGTTAAAGAACGCTAACCACAATCTTTTCCCTCCCACCAGAGACCCCTAACTCTAACTTTTCACCTTTAATTAAGGCACACCACTTTTTAAAAATAGCCATCATGTAACACATGGAGCAGAGGAGGGCTCCATGTCATGAGTGATCCCAAGTGGCTTCCATCTCCATTATCTCCATTGCTTCTTGACAGGTCGCTGGTGCTAAGTAAAATGTTATAATACTCAGGATGCCTTTATTCAACAGGCTTCCTTCCAGTGATGGCTTCCAGATGTGAGGAAATTTTAAAAGTCTGTGGCCCTCAACACATCATTAGGTCCTTCCAATGTTTCAAAAAATCTGTAATCACCAGCACACTAACAATTTGTCTCCATTTTGACATTCAGCCACAGGTATTTCAGAGAATTAAAGAAGGTGAATAAGAAAACTTTACAAATAACTTTCTATTTTTAGTGGGGGGGGGAATCTAATAATATTCAGGGACCCTGGAATTATTTTTATTTCCTCTGCACAATTTATTCCCTTCCCATTTGACACCCCTCTCTTTATCTGACACACATGCAGACACACACATGTGCACACTCACACCAGTGGCATTTTGATGGGTGCTAGTTTTTCTTGGTCCTAATTTCTTTTGGTGAGCTATTTCTGGTAATTGCCCTGGCCAACCTTTTCACCCCACTGCATAAGGAAAGCATTTTTGTCATGCTAATCTCTGACCCAGGCTTAATCCCATAAAACCTTAGAGACTATATCAGTATAATAAAAATATGAGCTAGTTTTCAGATATTTCAAATTTCTGCTTCCCACCTCTATATCCCACCAAAAAAAGTAAAAGAAAATATCTTGTTTGAAATTTGCATTTGTTTCCAGAGTGCTTTTAGGGTAAAAGTGTGAGAGTAACTTATGTCATTGTTCAGATCCCAGTCCATAGAGTAACCTCTATGTTCACTATGTCATTTGGTATTTAGAAGGTGTTGGGTGGGAAAGAGCATCTAAAAATGCAACTTCATGCAGTAAAGATTGGCTGAGGGAATTGTTCCCAATTAGATGTGAGGCTTGCCCTATGCCCTAGGGCCTAGGCTCTTCTGCTCAGGGCACAAACTCCAGCCTTTATGAAAAGCACCTGCTGCTTGAGGTCATGCCTCATTTGTCCTCACATTGTAGGAAATCCCAAATGCAATATCCATAAAATATAAAGGGCTTTAAATGAGGATCCATCTGGGGAATGGGTGAGGAAGAGGGAAGTTGTGTGTGTGTGTGTGTGTGTGTGTGTGTGTGTGTTTGTGTGTGTGTGTGTGTGTGTGTGATCTTTCTCATTGATCTCCCATCTGGTAACAATTTAAGTTCAGAGATGCCTCTATGCATGTTTTCACAGAATATACTCTGCAAAAAAATTGTCAGTTTATACTCATCAGAAATAAAGCAAAACTTAGCAGAGATGCTCAAATGGGAGCTCAGATGTCATCTCTTAGGAACACCACCCTATTTTTGCCTTTACCTGGGCTAGAGCCACTCTGACCTTGGGTCTAACTTCCAAGCAAAGGGGTGGAAAAAATTCTTTGCAGGGATTTTAAATTGTAAACATTGAAAACAGAGGCCATGGCTTTGATAGACTCCATCTGTAAAGCAGCACTGAAAGGCAAACAGAACACTCTTCACAGCTGATTTGGTTTACCCAAGAACACAGTTTACATTCTCCTGTGTAGACATTCATAATATCACACTGAATACAAAGATACCTTGAATTTTGGTATCTTAAAAATAACATTTATAATTTAAAAATAATCACACCTACCATCTTTCCTATTGAAGTTTATGATTCCATCATGGCTCTTCAAAAGTCTCTGCATATGCAAAGAATCAGGAGAGAGGGACCAGAAGGAGGGTGGAAGATATAATTCACTGGGACCTGCTTCTCTTACAATATACAGGCTCTGGCCACCCAACTGTTTCTTCTTCCAGTGAACACCAGCCAAACCCATCTACATACATAGAGATGTGCACAGGTTTCTGAGAGCACCATAAAAAGTTTTCAGGGCATAGAGTTTCAAGTTTTATTCTTCCTTCCCCTTTCTTCCTCCTTCCCTAGGAGCTTTTTATATGAGCAGGGAAAAGTGTCCCCATTCTGGCAGTGGAGAGGCCAGTTGAGTACCGAAAGCCTCCTGTCCTGAGCAAACCAGAAGAGTCAGTCACCCCAGCCGCCCCACGAGGTTGTCCTATTCCCCTCCTCTCCTGAGATTTTCCCACATGGCAACCAAAAGGGCATGGTGCTATAGAGACAGCCACGCTGCCCTCAGTGTAGGTCATGTCCCGTGAGATTCCAAGGCAGGTTATCTCTCATTTTACCCAGCAAAGGAGTCTCAGCATGGATTTCTGGTCAAGCTGGAGAGAGGCACTGAGCCTGGGGCAGAGTTTCCCTTTCTAATGGAGAAAGGAAGAGACCACAGAGGCCTTGCTAACGGGGAAGGTGGGCCGTGCTCTCTGCCTTCCGGAGATTCTCTGTGGTCCTGAAAGTTTCTCAGAGCTCCCAGGAGCCCCTTTTCACTTGCTCATACACAGGTTCCTGGGGGAATGGACTGTAAAATATTATACTTTTTTAAAACCATAAGTTTCTCTCCAAGGTAAAAATAATGCCGTGTAATGAGTAAATGGCAACCAGGTGAAACCAGAAATATAAAATAGGAATGTGGCCATAAAAGTTGAGATTCTGAAATCTGACTATAGCATGTGTGTATGTGTGTAGGGATACGTGTATATGTCTGTAAGATTTAGAGAGAGGGGGCAGGAGGGAAAGAGAGAAAATGATCAGGATGGAGTAGGAAGCACTAATTATACAACTTGCCCTCACACTTCCAAATTTTAGGTGATTTCTTTTTTCTCGATTCACAAAAGGTGGTGGCCAGAATTGAGATAAATGAGTATTTTCATGTTGAGAACAAACTGAATAGCCCTGTCACTAAATACAAAGTCATTGGAAAGAGTACAGTTGCAGCCTTCAAGATACAAAATCCTCAGTAGCATCAAAGACATCCCGAGACTAAGGATTTTTCCCAAAGATTGAACCAAGGAGGCCACGGAAACTTCTGGACACAGGGACACATTCCTCTTTTCCCCCCAACCCTCAGCCAAGGGACTTGTCATTTTCTCTATGCTAAGACTTTGTGAAACTTGTTAATTTTATTTAACTCAAGTCTTGAGCAAAAGATATGTTTTTCTGCGTCCAGGCCAGAAAACTCTCTGCTAAGAATTTACAAGCAGCCAATGGGGTTTTAAGGTTTCAAATGGAATGGTCACAAGCCAGGATTTGCAATCACATCCAAAAATGAGGCCTGTAAAATAAAAAATAAAAAACACACAAAAACATAGGTAACTTTTGAACTTTCTAATAGGAATTGTGGGCAGTGGAGGATCTCACCCATTGGCTGATCATTTTCAAGAATAATCAGAGTCAAGTCTATAAGTTGGAGGAAACAATGACCCAGCACTGAAACCTAGCCACCTTCTTAATAGAGGCTTTTCTGCATGGTTTATTCTCTTTCCCATCAGAAAGAGAGTAAGCCACAATTGTAAACCAAAGGCACATTGTCCTTCATTTATATTCCCCTTTAAGTGGTAGAATTGATACAAGGTAAGTTAGTATGGACATGGCAGAATAATTCTCTTCAAAATAGTCCCACGAAGCTTAAAGGAAAGAGCCTGCCATCCTCTGTTGAGAACAAACTGAATAGCCCTGTCACTAAATACAACACGTGTTCAAATGTGTGCTCATAGCACATTGGCTTCCTGCAGGAAGGCCGCCTGAAGAAAGGCAGTCATCCACAAAGACAGCTGCAGGCTTCATTCACACGCTGCTCTGCACATCCACAAGCGTCCTGGCTATAAGAGCTATTCTCTCCCACCCTACGTGACCTGTCAGCTTTCAGAGGTGGATGTCAGAGACATGACTAAGGATAGTTCAAGGTTCAAAGCCTCTTGGACGATGCCAGATGGAAGTACCATGCATTGCTTCTACAATAAGAAGTCTATCTTGTAATCAGTAAATCAACCCACCTTTCTCCCACAGATGTTCTACTGAGGGCCTTCTCAGATAGTTCCCACTGTGTTCCTTGCTGGGCTATCTGACATGGAAAGCCCCCTCACCTGGGAAGCTTCTACCTGTGGTCAGGATGTGGCTTTTCTCTTTTGTTCTGAATGACCTGGATGGTGCTGTGTGGCTACCTTTTCCTCCCATAGTGCCAGCCTTTATGGTATAATCCCTGTTTCCAAGTTCTAAGACTGCTAATACTGCACATTCTCATAGATGATTTATTAGTCTCTTTAGGAAGGTATATTTCTGCAAGGATCATGTCATTTTCAAGACATATGGCAGAAGGGAGCTTTAGTTAAGGCATGGTGAACTAAATTACATCAGGTTTTGCTTTGGCAAGGACACCAGATGGATGCCTTTGTGATGAAGTGGGTCTCCTCCAGCCTTTTCTTTTACGAAGGTCTCCAACAGGTGTTTCCTCTGAGGCATATCTGTTTTCCATAACATCAGAAGGAAAAAAGAAATGAATGAAGAATGAAGAAAGCTGTCTGTGACAGCTTGTGTACATAGATCTTGCTTTTATTATGAAAGGAAAGTGTATAGTGAATGATTTGCTATTCTGAGTCAAGTTAAAATATGCTTGGGAGAAGAATATCTTCCATTTGCCAAAAGGGCATTTAATTTTCAGATTAAAGACTCTTCATTCATTATGGGTGGGATGGGGGGTGGGAGGGTTGAGGAGGAGAAGTGTGGAAAAGCTGAAGAAAGTGACCAGAAGGAAAGTAGTGCTGAGGGCAGTGTGTGGGAAGCCACCTCCCTAAAGGGAACTTGGTACATTATTTCAGCATCCGAGGGAAGGTGTTTAGGAAACTACACATGGAGAGAAAATAAGGTTCTATGAATGAGTAGTAACATAGTCAGTTCTCCAAATTCTGATGAGCATCAAAACCAGACTTGGGCTCTAGCTGTGTTGCCTTTAACAACCTTTGCATAAAGCCATCACCATGGTTCTGTCTGGTACCATTAAGAGAACCTGTGTGGGGAAGCCTGGGGAGGGGAGGGGGTAGGTGGAGGGGGTCAATGGGGAGAAAAGGGGGACATATTTAATACTTTCAACAATAAAGATAAAGACAGAGAGAGAGAGAGAGAGAGAGAGAGAGAGAGAGAGAATGCCTGTGTGGCTCTTAGGATTCTGGGTTGGGGGCTCATGACTTAAGGATATTTAAACCCACCAAAAGGTATGTTAATTCAAATGAACAAGGTAACCCATTCTGGTCAAGCTGACTTTGAGGCTTACATCACAACATCTTCTGGCTAGGTAAATGACTAGAAGGTTATAAGTAGGTCTTAAATGGAGGGGAAAATAAGGATTGAACCTAGGCCTTGGCTGGTCTCATTAACAATTAGCCTCTATACTTTTCCAAACCCTTTGGCAGTGCCCCAATCCTCCCACTCCAGCTTCTCCATCTGGGTCTTCTCTCTGTCCAATCACTTTAGGTCTGATGCCTCAATCTCAGTTTACCTGAGTTATTTTGTCTGAAAGAAATATGACTTAAGATAGCAATTTAGAAACTAACCTGGTAAAAAGAGAAAATAAATGGCTTGTCATTTTGTTGGAGTCTGAGACTTTGGGCCAGGTGTTGAATTATAAGCTATATTAATTCACAGGGAGAACCCCTAACCCTTAGCACAGAGAGAAATCAGTTGTATTGTTCCCAGGATGTACAATAAAACCTCACAGGAGAATTCTGTCATAAGCTATTGATTACCAGGGCAGAACCTATAGCATAAGACAGTATAGTGTATCTCAAAAGGGGTTTTAAGGGATAGTAAAAGATATTTTTAAATATAATGAAATAAGTGAGTACATAAGTAACTGTAAAAGATTTTTTTGGTGAAATAAGTGTGTAAAACACTGTTTTTATACAAACGTTAAAGGATTTTACTTTTGCAAAGCTTTTCAGAACCTTCATATGCTAAAGTGTAGTGTGGATCTCAAAGAGGTGATACTTTACTCAAAATTTATTGGACTACAGAACACAGTTCCTTAGAGCTTCTCCTGTTACTGATATTCCACAGAACATGTTTTTTAGAAAAGGCATTTGTGTTAAGATAGGATGGACTTATGATGCTGTGGTAGCAATTAATGAAATCCCAGTGGCTTAGCACAACAAGTGTGTATTTCTTGTTCATGTTGCATGTCCAACACAGGTCAAGTGGGCCAGGCACTCTCTTCCACACAGTCACTCATGTACTCAGGCTGGTCATCTCTATGGCAGGTTAGGGAGAGCCTGAGAATAGCATGGGGGCTTTCACTGTGTCGGCCATCACTTCTCACATTTCACTGGCCAAAACAGGTCATGTGGCCCCTTCCCAAGGCCTATATCCTAAGGAAGGAAAGAATTGGATATTGTGAGCCCCAGTAATCTCAACCTCAGCATTATATTCAAATGCTAGCTTTATAATTTGTTAGCTCTGTGTCTTTTATCCATAAAATAAAGGGTGTTCTTTAAAATCTCTGGCAGAAACAGAAATGCTCATCAAATATTTCAATTGCTTCCCACATTCCTAACCCCCCTTAAAGTTAGCAGGAGCCATGTGACTAGTTCTGGCCAATGAAATATGAGCAGCAGTGATGTATGCCACTTTGGGCCACAGCGTAAATACCTGGGCTTGATTCTCCAGTTCCTTTCTCTTCCCTTGCTTTAATGACTGAGGAGGATATATGTGCCAAGTGTGTCACCTTAAGATGGTAGAGCCTCTGTCCCCTTAAGACTCTGAATGATTGTGTGGAGCAGACCCATCTGTTCAACTGAGTTATTATAGGTAAGAAATAACCAGTGTTGCATTAAGCCCCTGGTATTTTGATGTCATTTCTGCATACTATTCCTAGATTCTCTTGACTTAAATGGGTCCTTTTGAATACTAAATTTTATGTGATTTTAAGAGTGTCTTTTATTCTCTAACAAGCAAATATTCATTCCTTAGGATGTGAGTGAAATTTTTCAAAAGATTGTCTAACCCTTTTTAGTGATTGAATATTTTATATGATAAACATTGTGCCTAATGGCAGTATGGGGTGATCACGTGGAGGGCTTTGCCAAGATCTAGATCAAGATTAGAGCAGAGTCTAGTCAAATTCTGGTCAGTGATGGAAGCTGTAAATAATGCAAAATGCATTTAATCAGAAAGGATGTTTCAACAGAGAACCATAGGAAAGGCATCAAAAGGAGAGGGGAGGAAAACTGACTAAGGAGAGAGATGCTACCCATGCCTTGATCTCACAGACTTTAAAATTTTATGTTCAAGTTCCCCAAACACCTCTCATGATTTACCCTAAGCAATAGTATCATTATGATACTACTAGAGGCCCGGTGCACAAAATTCATGCATGGGAGGGTGTCCCTCAGCCCGACCTGATCCAAAGCCTCCACGGAGGCTGCAGATCAGGCTCTGCCTCTCTCTCTCTCTAGGCCTCGCCAGCAGCCATGGTGGTTAGGGATCAGGCCCCACCTCTCTCTCCAGGCCTCTCTCCAGATCTGATCCACAGCCGCCTTGGCAGCAGTGAGGTTGTTACACCTCTGGCCCGCCCCCAGGCCAGAGGCATAATGACCTCGCCTCGCCTGTCTCCCCCGCCCACTCCCCCTGCCACCCCGCCCGCCCTCCAGCTGCCAGTCTTGCTGTGATAGGAGCCTGTGGGCCACAGGGGAGGGACCAAGAGGTGCTCCATGCACTTCCTGGTGACCGTTTGGTCATTTTGGTTGTTATGGCCATTGGCCTTTTATTATGTAGATTGCTTAGGGGAAAATTAAGAGTAGAAATAACTACCTTCAAAGCATATATAAACTAAGGTAAAAGGACTGATGTGTCTGTTAAACACACAGAGATGTGCACACACACACATGCACACACCACAAAATCCTTGTGACTTTTGCCAAAAGTATATAGTAGGTCTTGAGCTATGATGTAGTCTGGACATTCAGCTCCTGGTGTCCTGTTCTGGAGTGTCAGAGACCAGAGGTTATTCTTCACTTTGGGCTCAGGTTCTAATTAATTCCACATCTTGGCCGTGTTTCACCAGAGCCCCATGTGGCCTCAGGCTAACTCTCCATTCTTCTTATTTAGGAGTTTTCTCAAGGAAGATTCTGACTATCTTGATAGCAGCGGCATGTTTTACTGGTGCAAAGCAACTCATTTGGAAAAGGTGATTCTGGTAGGTGATCTTACACCAATTCTCAAATAAAATATAGTTTCTCTTAGGGTAAATGATACCCTTCCACTAGTTATAAGTACCTGCCTTTTCTCTTTGTAAACTATGAATTTTGGAGGAAAAACACATACTTCACCAGCCAGATGAATGGTTTGCAGGGCAATAGATGTGATATTTGACAAAGACTATGTGTATAAAATCCTGGGATTTAAAACAATTAGATTCTTCAGCTACTTCTTCTCCCCTTTAACAGTTTAACTGAGTCAGTTATTCAGAATAATGTTTTCCTGAAACTTTACTGTTTTGCTAGTAAATCTAATTAATTTAAATGCACAAGGAAACTCCTTATTTATAAGAACTCTGCAGTCTTTTCTTTTTATAAAATAACTAGAGGTCTGGTGCACAAAATTTGTGCACTCAGGGGGTGGTCCCTCAGCCCAGGCTGCACCCTCTTGCTGTCTGGGAGCCCTCAGGGGATGTCTGACTGATGGCTTAGGCCCGCTGCCCCCACCCACGGGCCTAAGCCATCAGTCTGACATCCTTAGTGCTGCCACGGAGGCAGGAGAGGCTCCTGCCACTGCCGCTGCACTCGCCAGCCAAGAGCCCGGCTTCTGGCTGAGCAGCGCCCCCCTGTGGGAGCACACTGACCACCAGGCGGCAGCTCCTGCATTGAGCGTCTGCCCCCTGGTGGTCAGTGCATGTCATAGCAACCAGTCATTTTGCTATTCAGTCGATTTCATATTAGCCTTTTATTATATAGGATAAACATTTTCCTAATCTATTGGTTTTAAAGTTCGAATTTTCTATAGTAGTTTTTCTTAAAGCTGGCTATATTTATATGTAACACATAAGCCAAGCATGCATCTCCTAGATGCCTGCCCCCTACAACTTGGGTGAATCCTTATAGATATTAGAATCCTGTCTCTGTCCTCTCAAGTTAATGAACTCTGCTCACTGAAATGCCAGCAACTAAAATGTAAAAAGCCTTGTATCCTAGTGCAGGTTCTGAAACCTGCTTTCTGGATCTCCATCTATTCTCATTTTTCAGAATTAGAAACTCAAGTATAACCTCAGTAGTTGGTAAATTTAACTAATAAAAAGGATTTGCTTGCATGTTGTATGAACCCTATATAATATTTTCAACTATGACTAATTGACATTTATGCATTTTTTTGCTTTCCAAAAGTACAGTGGGGCCTTGACTTATGAGTTTAATTTGTTCTGTGATGGAGCTCGTAACTCAAATTACTAGTATGTCAAATCAAAAAGTGAACGAGTGAGACATGTGATGCTGGGCTGATGTTGTGGCGTTCACTGTGCCAACTAGCGGTGGGGTATCTGAAGTTGGCTCATAACCCAAATTTTAGCTCGCAACTCAAAGCAAAAAATCAGCCGAGAGATGGCTCGTATCTCGAAAAACTCGTTAGTCGGGACACTCGTAAGTCAAGGCCCCACTGTAGTTCAGTTTGCTTTTTTTCCGTTACACACACACACACACACACACACACACACACACAATCCTTGTGCTAGTGTCCTGACATAATATATCTCAATTTTTGTAAAAGCATGATCAGTCATTTGATCAGAAGCACAAAATTGTTAGAGCTGTCATATCAGCAAGAAGATTATTAGGGTTACTAAAACTCACTATTTTAGCAATTAGGTCTTATTCTTAACCCAGCAAAATAAACACCTTTTGAGCAGGCAGCCAAACATGTTTTCAGTGGGAGGGAAATTTTTGGAAAGGTTGGGAAGTTGCTTGCAGATGGAGGTATCCAAGAGACCTAGAAACGGAAATAGAAGATGTTTTATCAGAACATACTTATGGAGCATGCAAACAGATTTATTTCTATGATAGCTATCTTCTTTATGACACTTGGTGTGGAATGTAGGTCAGAACACCAACTTGAGTCTGTGGTAAATATAGAAGGGCTTCTAGTTTAAGAAATTGTAAGGGTTTTGAAACTTGTGACCCTATAGGAGAAATGTCCAGATTGAAAAATCCAGGGAGTCTTTGGGCTAGTTTAGTTTACAGAAGGGTCAAGTGGAAGTGGTTGCTTTAAGTTACTTTGAACAAATAGTGCATGCTTTCCTTCCCCCAAAAGCCACCAACTTTCTTAACCAGAAGACAGTTTTGTGCCACAGTTTCTTGGGGGAAATTGCCTCTCTAGCTGTGCCTATTAATGCACTCTGCCATGTATCTTGTTTCTAATTGTTTAGTTTGACTTAGAAGAGCAATGGTTGACCTATAGACATGTTGCATTAAATACTGTTAGAGGCTTCATTATTCAAGTTAAAACTAATTGGTTTAGCTAGAGATGATTATTTAATAGATTTGGTTAAGATTGATATCACTCTTTAGGAAGACTTTCCAGACTAGTAGCTTGATTTCCCCTCATAGGGGGATTGCTTTTGGAAAGAGAGTATGTCTTATTATATGCTAATTTGACAGTTTCTAATTGTTGAGATGTCAGTTGTTACTTATTTATCCTGTCAGATTTCATCAGCCCCTGTTTCATAGAAGCTTGTCATTTAATCCAGCTACGGACTGGCATGAGGGAGAATGGTATAGCTATTTGAAATATTCCGAGTCTTCAAGTGCTCAGGCATGTAAAACACACTAACACATGACATGCTTTTAAATACATTTAACTTGTTGTCCATCATCTTCCAAAAGTCCTCCTCTGAAAATCTAGGAATTCCCCACGATTCACATTTGATCAATAATTATTGAACAACAGTTAATGAGTCGAACACTGTATTTTCAATATATAATTTAGTTTCTACAGCAGGATTAACTTCTATTTATTTTTAAACCACTTAAACTTAGAGTCAGAGAGATTAAGTACTCTGTTCATACTCATACCACTAATGGCAAAATAAAAATACCAAACCAGATCCAGGGCATGCTCAACTTCATCCCACCTCCATGAGAGGAGACCATGACTCATTTCCTGAAAGATATCAGAGAAAAGCTGGAAATAAATTTCCTTCAGGAATACCATTCCTTTTTTTAAAAAGTTACACTTATTACTTTTTAAAGTCTCTATGGGTGTGAGGAAACCCTTATCTAAGTCTTCATCATGTATATTACTTTATTTTCAAATTAGAGCTATAGGAGAGATATTAATAGCTGGCAATGCCAATCAGGGTATGAGACATATTCAAATATTTGGGATCAAATGGAATTTTTATAGCTTCTAATTTCTTGTGCACTTCCTATGAGTAATTTTCTCAGCTCTGCAAAGAGTCTATTGAATCAGCTCAATTTTTATAAAAACATGATCAATCATTTCATCAAAAGCACAAGATTGTCAGAGCTGCCACATCAACTAGAGACTGTTAGGATTGCTGAAACCCACCATGTTAGCAATAGTCCTATTCTAATCTAAGAAAAATGGTTATTACATTTAAATACTAGGTTGAACCATGTAAAATTGCTGATATTCAACCATTCTTGACCCATAAAAAGGGAATTTCATATGGTTCAAACTAATATGTATTTTTATATGTATGAAAATCCACTGAAAACTGCAAGATGTTGGGCAACTTGATGTAATTTTCAGGGCTCACTGGAAGACATAAGTTTAGCAAAGGAACTTGGAATGTTTAGTTTATCATTGAATCTTATTATAGCACATACAAGGCTCAACACATATAATGAAAATAAGATATTTTCCCCATTTGGTTCAGTGATTTCACATTGAATTGAGGAATGATGCTGCTCTCAGTTTAATTGATGCACTCTAGGCTAATAGAAAACTTAAAAGGGGGAAATAAGAAGGAACGCCACAAAAAGATCAAAGTATAATTGTCCCACCGTGAATAAGTTCCATTTTTTATGAGCTGTTTGCAAAATTCTGTTATCCTTGTGAGGTACTCCTGTGGATGGACCTCAAAGACTTTGGGTGAGGGGATGGAACCCTCTTTGTTGTTTCTAAAAATGACTACATTCTGACATGCTTATGCTTAGAAACGAACTGACAAGTCAAAACTTGAGTTTCGGAACCACATTGTGGCTTGTATCTTTGGAGATGCCCACTCAACACTGATGGGGCTTCAGAATTTTGTAATGCCCTTGAGGGCTAGCAACTATCCTCGGCAGGAGCTGAAGGACATTGTGTTCATCGGGTCTCTGGAATACATGCAGAGAGAATGGCGATTTCTCCGGAATTTTCCCCAGATTTACATTTTGCCTGTAAGTATCATATAAGGGCTAGTAAATATTTAGAATGGTAATAAATAGTACTACTACTACTACTAGTAGGAGTACTACTACTGCTAGCTTGCAGTCACATAGTGGTACCAGAAACTGTTCTATGCATTTTACATATATTAACTCATTTAACCCTAAAAATACCTCTCTGAGATAGATTTTTTTAAAGATGTTGAACTTTAGGCATGGAGAAAGTAAGTAACCTGTCCAAGTGGTAGGACTAGGATTTAAATTCAGACATTATGCTCAGGAGCTACTACTACTGCTAGCTTGCAGTCATATAGTGGTACCAGAAACTGTTCTATGCATTTTACATATATTAACTCATTTAACCCTAAAAATACCTCTCTGAGATAAATTTTTTTAAAGATGTTGAACTTTAGGCATGGAGAAAGTAAGTAACCTGTCCAAGTGGTAGGACTAGGATTTAAATTCAGACATTATGCTCAGGAGCCACCATGCTTAATGTTGATAACCATGTTTTATAGTCTTTATATAAATAAGAGTTTCTCTGCATTTCTGAGCCTGATTCTGAGTTAATGGCTAAAGCCAAGCTGATAGTGGCCAGTCTTTATGCTCTAACTTTCTCATCCATTCTGGAGACACATCTTTTCTAGAACATGTAATGCCACATGGTCCCTGATAGATATATGAAAAGGAGGAGTTAGGTTTACATTTCTGAGAAATAGGTCAGTTATGCATGTGGTATTACGGTTATAATTGTATTTACTCTGAACCCTCATAGGTCTGTATCCTATTATATGCAACCATCTCTTTGGATTTAAAGAAAACACATTATATGTCGCATGAAATGTACCAAAGTATTTGATTTTTATGCAAGAATGCTGGTGATGTTTAAGGAATATTTTTCAAACTTCAAAAATTGTTCTCCCAAAATTTCATTTGTTGTTTTTTTTTTAAAGTCACCGTAAGTTTCTCCTCACCACCCCCTTAGATTAGTTCAAAGAAAGGAAAAAAAAACAATGATCAGAATTCTTCCAATCCAACTAATATTAGAAATTACCAATATTTGAGTCCAAGGTACCTGAAGGTGGGGTCAGATCTATTCCTATTTTTTTTCATCAAAGAAAAAAAGCAACCACCACTTTGCTAGTTAATCTGGAACTGGCAAGTGGGGTCAGCTACAAGTGAAATGGTGAGGATAGAAAATTTGCCTTTAGATCCATAACTTCTCCTTTTTCTGTTTTTTTTCCCCCTTCACTAGTGTTTCCCTTCTTCATTTCTCTTCTCCCAATTGAGTCATTTAAATGGATTTTGGCTCCCCACTCTCTACCCTCCTTTGTCTCATCCCGATTGATTAAGATATTAATGATTGGTAAGGCTAAATGTGTCAGATACCAGGTAATGTGTCAGATACTTGTCTTAAAACCAAGTCGTTGGAAGCTGAAGAGTTGTTGGCTCAAAAATTATCACCCAGAAAGATCCACAACTGTGAGCCATGATATAAAATCTGTCCATCTGAGCGGTTCCTCCTCTGCCCCATTTCTCTCATTAGGGCTCTGCACTCTATACTGCAGACCTCCATGCAGTCAACATAGAGGAATGTTCCATGTGTGCTGTCTTATCCTCCCCACCCATGGCATCTCCCCAGACTTTAGTAGACTCACAGATCATCATGGCCACCCTCAACATAGGATCACTGCGGATGAGCTGCTCTGCCCGGACACCCTCAGAGGCAGGTAAGAACAACGCCCTGACAAGAAGAGGTTAGGGAGAATGGAATACGGAAAGAGCATTAACTTCTCTCTGAAGTACTTTAACCATGGGGAGGAGGAGTGGACAATTTAGTCCTTGGGAATCCTAAGTCAACTGAAAAATGATACCCATCTTCTACATGGAATGCATGTAGCACTTTTCCCATTTTAAGTAAAATCACAGAATTGCAAGTACTAACATTATTACTAATCAAATATCAGAGAAGATAGAACTTGGCATATTATTATAATGAATAGCAAGAATTATTATCATCAATGAAATTCTCATTGGATCTTGTAGATGTTCTAGTTATTATTTTTAGTTTCATGGTGGAGAGAATGAAGTATAATTCTCTTTTGCTCTTTGAGATGCTTTCAATACATGAATTTTAGAATATTATCTCTAAGGTGAGGTCTCTTCCAACTTCTGTAGAATAAAAATGTCACAATCCAACTTCAAAGTGGAATGAGATGGTGAGAAGAGATCTCTCCAGGATGGGAATTAGGTCTTTTCCTCCTTTGTGTTCCTCTCAGTACCTAGCACAGTTGTGGTCACTTAGGAGATGCTTAACACACTTATTGAATTGAAGCAAATGAGCCAGTGAACTGGACTCTTGAGTAGTTTCTACACATTTTTTGTGCCCAAGATATGCTTGACATAAGTTCCCACTACAAAATTGTGGTTTTCCTCCCTGTTCCCCCCTCCCCACCCCCAGAAAAAGCTTATATATTAGTCTATTTCTAAAAATTGACTACTGTCGCTGAACCAGTCACACTTATTGAATTGAAGCAAATGAGCCAGTGAACTGGACTCTTGAGTAGTTTCTACACATTTTTTGTGCCCAAGATATGCTTGACATAAGTTCCCACTACAAAATTGTGGTTTTCCTCCCTGTTCCCCCCTCCCCACCCCCAGAAAAAGCTTATATATTAGTCTATTTCTAAAAATTGACTACTGTCGCTGAACCTAATATGAAAGCCCTCTTATTGAAAAATTTTCTGTATCTAAAGCAGATTTTCAAATCAAGTAAATCATTATTGGAGTTCTCTGGATCCAGCATTTCCCTAAGGGGTGTTGATCCTCTGTGTCAAGGTTGGGTACTCGTCCTCTGGACTCATAGCTGCTGACTATAGCTCTTCCACTTTGCATGGAACTTGGAGAGGTCAGACATCTAAAGCATCATGAGACTTTCATAATTATGGATGTGAATAAAAATCTTCATGAGTAAAACTGGGAAACCAAAAGAACTCTGTCTGACTCCTAGGCACTGTTGCTAGGTGGGAAAATATAACATACTTGGGGCAAAGGAATAAACAAGTAATCTAGTCTAATCTTCTGTAGGTGAACTAAGCTATGTGACACACCCTCACTTAGCAACTAAACTCCACTCAGGTCTCAGGGTTTTGGGTTCTTTTGCAAAGAAGAACGAAAAGCAAAGCACTTCATAATGTCAAAGTACACTGAAAATCAGGACTAAGGAAGTGTGAGCCATACCTCTGCTGAGCAAATCTGAAGATCCATAAAATGCTGCTGTGTGCTGCACATAAATCCTTAGCTCAGCCATTAGAGTCACTTAGATTTACCCAATATTTGTGTGTGGTATGGGTGTGAGTATGGTGTGGGGAGGGCTGTGGAGGGTGAATGTGTAGGAAGTGTGAGTATATGCATGTGTGGGTGCCTGTGTGCATCATCTTGCAACTTTCTATAATTGGGCAGAGAAGTGTTCATTTTAAGGGCAGTATCATCAATATACAAATGAAACTGCCCACTCAATGAAAGCATGGGATAAACTGAACATCATAAGCCACCTAATTAATCATCTGGATGACTTGTCCTCCTTCTTATTATTTTTTAATTTTATATCCTATATAAGCTAGAAAGATATAAACCTATAATTTCAAGTCTGATTTCCTTTTTATCTAGTGATTTTCATCCTCTCACTCATCCAACAAAAATATTTTGATTCTGTATGATGTGTCTAACCTAGTACAGTCTAGAAGGTTGCACTTGAAGCAGCAACTTGCTGGATTGGTAGAAGGAGGTAGAGGAGAGGGAAAAGGGACTGGAAAGGAGGAAGAGAAAATAAAGGAACATCAAAGCACAAGGGTGGACAACAGTAGATTTACAATTGTGAGTATGCAGAACACAGTTTGTTTCTGTATAATTATTTATTAATTATTGTATTACTTAGTTGCACAACAAGTATCAACCTACTTTTGCTTACCCCTTACTTGTGCCATCATGAAACATGGATAGGTTCTTCCCCAAAGATAAAAGGGAAAGTTTAGAGAAAAATTATTCTGTAGGCCTAGTACCATTTCTTTAATGGGTGTCATACACACTTGTATGATGGGGAAATATAACTGCAGGCAACTCTACTGGGCTACCTAACAGAAGTCATCTAATCTGCTTATCTGGTGCTATAGCATCAGTCAAGTCACATTCTGAGCATGTGTAAATAGTAAAGGACCAGTACTCAGAAACCTCACCAATTACTCTAGCATTATAGGAATCTACCTGAAGTTTATATATAGGCATCCCCAATCCGCAGAGAAGCCTGGTAATATCTGCTTGCACCATAAGAGGTAAAAATGGGACCACCTACCTCTCTGAGAGTCGACAATGTAAAGCAGTGGTTCTCAACCTGTGGGTCGTGACCCCTTTGGTTGATGACCCTTTCACAGGGGTCGCCTAAGACCATCGGAAAACACATATATAATTACATATTGTTTATGTGATTAATCACTATGCTTTAATTATGTTCAATTTGTAACAATGAAATTGGGGGTCACCACAACATGAGGAACACTATTAAAGGGTCGCGGCATTAGGAAGGTTGAGAACCACTGGTGTAAAGGATTTTGAAATTCTGTAAGGAGGCAGAAAACGTCTCCCCAGCTGATCATCAACATAAGACGAGTTGATGGGCAGTTTTCTTTCTCTTTCTCTAGGACTGTGGTTCTCAACAAGGGGCAGTTTTTCCCCCCAGCAGTCATCTGACAATGTCTGTAGACAGTTTTGTTTTGTCACAACTTGGAGGAATGCTATTGGCATCTAGTGGGTTGAGGTCAGAGATGCTGCTGAACATCCTACAATGCACATGATGACCCTACATGACAAATACCTTTTTGGCTCAAAATCTCAATAGTACTGAGATTAGAAATATCACCCTAGTATGAGCCTTTTCTGGGATCAGTGGTCCTTTCTCCATCTTCCCAATCATGATAAACTTGTACATGAAGCCCATCTAGGACCACAGTGCTACTCCATGCAGTGATTCTCCCAGGGACGTTGAGGGTGTGGGGACAGCAGAGGGCAGAATCTCGGAAGGATTAGTAAGAATACCGGGCCTCCTGGCCATCTCCATGGAAAGCTGTAGGTTTTCCAGTGATGTCCTAATTGCTGCCCTGTCACATCACAAGAAGAACAGGTTGGCAAACCTAGGTACTGAACTAAATAATCTGTGGCATAATCTAAACATATAACGGTAATTAAGTCTGACAACTTAATATGCTACTGAAATTTAAATGTACTGTAGTAATCTACAATTAAGCACTCTTTTGTAATAGTAGCCTGCCAGCCAGGAAGATTTCAGGTATAATGCTGTGTATTATGAGCTCCCAGAAATATTGACATTGGTACAATGCACCCAGGCTATGATCTGACACATATTCCAATTAACCATTGCTCCACAAGAGGAGATGGAGCTAAGGTGGTTGCTGTCCTTCAGATGGTGTCAAAAGCAGACACTCAGCAGCCACTTTAGCCAACCCAATGTGAACACTTCTGTATCCAATAAGGACATTTAACTTCGAAAGTCAAGAAGATCCAAACCCTTTTCTAGAGGGAACTGGGATCAGAAAGTGGGGTTCAAAGGAGGACTGCACCTTTGAGGGAAATTGGCCTCAATATTTTACTGGACGTGTCAGCCAAACCTTGAATATTTTATTAGGGCTACAAAGTGGCCCTTAAAAGGGCCTAGGCTTTGAAGTTGGTGCCGATTGGGGTATGAAAAACCATCCATCATTTACAGGCCATTTAACCTTGGGCAAGCTATGTAAACCCTGAGTCGGTTTCTTCAAATGTGATCTAACTATATTGATTCACAGATTTGTTGGGAGCCTGGTATAATTCTTATCTCCTTATAGCTTGTACTGCTCACAGCAGCCAGAGGGACCTTTTACAAGTATTTATCAGATCATGTCAGTTCCCTGCTTAAAACCCCATAGTGATAACCCAGGGCAATTATAGGAAAATAGGGTCTTGCAGGCCCGAAGGGAGTTTGATTTTCTCCCACTTCATTCTGTCTGTACTGGCTCTTTCCTGCCTTAGGTCCCTTTTCCCATTACCTCTGCCTGGATGGCTTTTTCTCACCTCTCAGGACTCCATTCCAAGACAGAGAAGCCTCTCTTCAAACCCTATCTAAAATCATCTCTGCAACTCAATCACTAGCCCCTACAGTTGTGTTTTGTTTTTGTTTTCACAGTATGTATCACTACTTGAAAATACATATTTTGTATTTGCAACATGTGGCATGTAACTGGGGCAGGGATTCCACAGTCCTAGGTGCAATAGATACTCTTAAAATTTGTAGAAGGGAGAATGGAAAGGGGGGTAAGGGACACCCAGCAAATAAAGCATCTGCACAGTTCTGAGAATAAGGCAGATTCTCAGTTCCCCCAGGACTTCCTGTATCATGGAAATCCCAGAGGTATTTTTTTTAAGAAAAACAGTTTATGGTGTTCAGATTAATCACAACTAAGATTCACTGGTGAATTAGGACATCTGAGCTCTAGCTATCGATGTTAACCTTGCTTTTTTTTGAGATTTATAACATAAGTTTCAGGTGTACAACATAATTTGATATCCATGCTCACCACCAAAAGTCTGTTTCTGTTTCTCACCATATATTTTACCCCTTTTACCCATTTCACACTTCCCCTACTGGTGACCACCAATCTGTTGTCTGTGTCTGAGAGTTTATTTTGGTTTTATTTGTTCATTTGTTTCTCTGTTGTTGTTGTTTTTACATTTTCTGTTTTAGATCCTACATATGAGTAGAATCTTATGATTTGTGTCCTTTTCCATCTGACTTATTTCACTTAGCAAAATATCCTCAGGTCCAACCTTCCTCCTAGACAGCTGTGTGAACCATGTTAGCCCTTGGGGCTTCCATTTCCTCACCTGCATTCCCAAGGTCACCACCAGTGCTGACTGTACCCAAGTGTGTTGGGCTCTTCCTGTGCAGCTTCAGTTTTTACCCCAAATCCTCCTTGAAGCATGACTCGGAATTTCAGTGGCTATTAGAAACATATTCACCTCTACTCTCCATTAACAAGAAGTGGCCGTTTTACTGAGTATTTCCTGGGGGAGATGGAACAGGTGGTAAATACTGCAGAATATAGCTTTTTTTTCTGACAGAAATCTACCCTTGGGTTTTCTCTTTTCCCCTGTCCCATCACCCTCCTTTTATCTGTCCCTCAGGCTGTCTTACCTAACCCGCTCACTTCATTTCACATCTCACTCTTCCCACCTATCACTTATCTGGCTCCGTAAACAGAGGACCTCCAAATATTTCACCTTCTTCCTAGGAAGCAGGGGATTTTAATTAAAAGCAGAGTTTTAACTTTCACAGTATTTTTGCATTCTCAGAAAAGTTACAAAAGGTAGCCAACAGTTTTAAAACATAACTTCTGATGAGATAATTGTGTGCTTGTTTTTTAAACTGGTCCCCAGCTTCCTTTTCCTTTCTTTACTTTTTTTTTTTTTTAGTTTAACTTGGGGACCAAAACTCTAGTGTTGAAACTCTTCATAGTCCACTGCCTGATAAGGCTGTTTGGGGCTAGTGCTGTGCATCAGCTCTTTCAGAGTCAAGGCTCACAGAGGAAAATGAAGGGCCTCACCTCCTGACCCAGGAGGGAAATCTGTCTGTAAACTGAACACAAAGGGCAAAGATGACAAGTGGCAACCCAACCCCAGTCTTTAAGGAACTCCAAAGGCATTCTAGGCTGCAAGAGGCCAACCAGAGATGGGAGGCAGCCAGTTCTGCTGAAGAAGAAAGAAGATGTGAATAGTGTCTGGACCCAGAGAAGCTCTCAAAGAGGCAGATAGCACCAGCAGCCGAAACCACTTGCAGTGTTACCAAGCGCACGCACAGAGCAGCACTGCCTGCTTATTCATACTTTCCTAGCAGTCCTACAAGCAAATGGATGTGGTTAAAGGTACAGCCTGTCTGAGCCATTACCCACACTGTGGAGAACAATCATATTTTACTTATGTTATCAATAAGCAAATACCGGTAAAGCTTTACTTACACACACACACACACACACACACACACACACACACACACACACACACAATGTCCCAAAACTAGATGCCAAAGATGCCCAAATATTTTATTTCTCTAAATATAGAAAAGGATTTGGGATTTGGGATTTGGGCCTGAGTGGACTTTGCAAAGCACTAAGTTGCAGAGTATCTTTCTCCATCCTTGTCACATTTTGCAAGCCCCTTTGTTTGCATTTATCAATCTCTTGTTTTCTGTCATCCTCTGTGTCTACAGATGACATTTCACCCCGCCTCAGTGAATCTGGGAAGTCATGGTGCCGAAGAATCCCCATCCTCACTGAATTGAGTAAGTCCTGTTTCAAGGAAAATACAAGGGAAAAACCTATTTGATCCAGAATTAATGTCCCAGGGTTCTTTTTAAAATCCACAGTCCAAGGACTGAAGAAGCAGAATGGGGCCCAAGAGCATTAAGTGCTTGATGAGACATTACACTGGCCTTTTTTTTTTTTTTTTTTTTTTTTTTTTTGTGACATGACCCGGCAGAGCCTGCTGCATTAGGGTGCAGGAATACCATCTGCGTTCCCCATTCCAAGTTTCCAGGAGAGGGAGACCAGCAGCTGGTTCACTCTTATTCAGAGGGAATCTCCCATGGGAGGGACATGAACTTGAAGACTGACAAAAGGGATCTTTCTATACCAACCTATCTACCCACCTGGGACTTTAAGTCAGTCACCTTCCTTTACTATAGTGATACCAGGGCCAGCACTAGGAGGCACCAAGGTGCAGACTTAAAGGTGACGCTCACTCTCAGGGTCCTTCAATTTTGTGTCCCTTGTGTCATCTTAATTCCAGTCCTGAGTGGTGGTCTTCTAAAAAGGGAATACTAGGTGCAGAAATATCAGAATAAGCTGTTATCTCTCACCAACACCTTATGGAAAATGCACATTAGGAAATGTTCCTGGATGTGAGGACCCCTGGAAGCAGAAAGCAGGGTAGGGAAGGTGCCCGGGTACTTTAAGGCGGGAGGGGTTGGGAGGCACTAGGGCAGTGGTTCTCAACCTTCTGGCCCTTTAAATACAGTTCCTCATGTTGTGACCCAACCATAAAATTATTTTCGTTGCTACTTCATAACTGTAATGCTGCTACTGTTATGAATCGTAATGTAAATATCTGATATGCAGGATGGTCTTAGGCGACCCCTGTGAAAGGGTCGTTCAACCGCCAAAGGGGTCGCGACCCACAGGTTGAGAACCACTGCACTAGGGGATTAATACTGGTAATAACTGATGAGAGAAGGGTAAGATGCCAAAAGGGGAACAGTGTCTTTCACACATATTAAACCAACTCAAAGACAATCCATTAGCTGGTCCTGGGCATACGATTTGACTGGATTCTATTGTATAGCAACATCCTTAATGGGCATTTTATGACTTTGAGTAAGCTGAGTGAGACTTACACCAAACTGGATAAACAAACCTCTTGGTCCCAGGAAGGAAGCAGGGGACATAGAGAGGAATCATAGGCAACACCACCATGTGATCTGGGAGTGACAGTGCAGCAGAAGGGAAATAGTCTGTTCACAGTGAATCCTGGAGCAGCAGCTCTTCAAATTCAGCTCTGAGGATCTCAGCTCTCTCGCTTTTTAAAAATCTATATTTTTGTTGATTTTAGAGAGAGGAAGGGAGAGGGAGAGATAGAAACATCAATGCATCAACATCCATTGCTTGCCTCCTGTATGCCACTTGCTGGGGGTTGAGCCTACAACCCAGATATTATGTGCCTGACTAGGAATCAAACCAGGAACCTCTTGGTCTATGGGACTATGCTCAACCACTGAGCCACACCAGCCGGGCAGGATCTCAACTTTCTTGAGCCTGACTGGTCCCAGCCAGCCTATTTGTTTAAGCCAGTGGTCGCAAATTGCGGCTCGCAGGCCACATGCAGCTCTTAGGCCCCTTGAGTGTGGCTCTTCCACAAAATACCACGTGCAGGCATGCATGTACAGTGTGATTGAAACTTCGTGGCCCATGTGCAGAAGTCGGTATTTTGTGGAAGAGCCACACTTAAGGGGCCAAAGAGCAGCATGTGGCTTGCAAGTCAGTTTGCCAACCACTGGTAAGCTGTTAGCTCCAGGTTTTTATTTTATTTTATTTTTATTTTTTAAATCCTAAACTGTTAGCTGCAGGTTTTTATTTTATTTTATTTTTATTTTTTAAATCCTCACCTAAGGATATTTTTCCATCGACTTTTAGAGAATGAAAGGCAGGGACAGAAAGAGAGAGAGAAACATTGACATGAAAGAGATACACCAATTGGTTGCCTCCCGCATGGGCTTAACCAAGCCTGGGAATCCAGTCTGCAACTCAGGTATGTGCCCTTGAACAGAATCAAACCTACAGGCTGACATTCTACCCACTGAGCCAAACCAGCTAGGGCTTAATTTTATTTTTCTACCCTTTTGAACCATCTCTAACCCTGAGGTGCAGCCACACTAAGGACACTGATTAGAAGACTACAATGTAAATTAGGGAACCTGACAGGTGCTTACTGGCCCAGAAGTGCATCTGGTCACTCTCGAGGGACTTACAGCTTTGTTCAACTGAAGACTTTCTGGCACCAGGCGGCCCTTGTCAGATTAGCCTAACAAATCACCTGCCAGCTCACTGTTTTTTCTTCTTTGGCCGTCTGGAGAGGGTCACAGTGACATGGGAGCCACAGATCTGACTGCCAGCACTTAGATACAGAATGTACAGTGGCCTGCAGGAAAATGCCTGGGAAAGCTGAGACCCTGGGTTTAGCATGACGCAGCAGGATTTGGACAAGGGCCCCTGGGATGTGGTTTGTGTGTGTGTGTGTGTGTGTGTGTGTGTGTGTGTGTGTATGTGTTGAAGGTTGGCAATGCAAGAAGAGGAAATTGTGTGTGCTTAGGAATTGTGGGTTGGCACTAGTCAGACCTTGCTCTTTTATAAAACTATATAGTTCTTCAAAGAAAATTAATGATTCACTAATATTAGCAGTATATCACTTCTCCCAGTATATTTGTGTTGATCTATTTATGACTGATGAGAGCTGGGAAAGGTCTAAGAGAGTTTAATCTACTTGCAAACTAACAAGTTAACCTGCCACAGTTTCATAGATGCTGGCAGAGATGCTGGCAGAAGACACAAAACCACTGGGTCAGAGATACAAAATAGTTACTCAGAATGACAGCAGTAGCCTCAACAATTTTGTGCTGGTTATCCAAGTCTTCGTTCCCACCAGGTGACATGAAAAGGGCCAAGTGATAATTGTACCACCTTTATAAGAGAGGAACTGAACTCTTTCATAATGGACAGTGAGCATGCCTTCTCTTTACTCTGGTGGGAGACATCATCTCTGTCTTTCAATGCTATTCTCAGCACAAAAATTTCTAAAGCAGTAGACTTAGAACAAAGGCCTCCGGTGCCTCTGCTGGCACTCTAACAAGGACCCATTCTATTACTTCAGAGGCTGCTCACTGGGGTCTGAGTCACAGCCCCAGGCCAGTACAGATATGCTAATGGGTAACATGGCTACTGCTGCACTGGCCTCAATTAGGATAATTTTTCTGAGCCCTTGCTACTCAAAGTGTAATCCATGAATCAGCAGGAATAGCAGCAGGAGCATTTGGAAGCTTGTTGGACATGTAGACTCTCAGGCCCCATCCTAGAACCACTGAATCAGAATCTGTATTGTAACAAGATCCCCAGGTGATTAATATGTGCATTAAATTTTGACAGGTACTGCTTTAACTCATTCTGGACCCAGATAATCTAGGAACCCAAGTAAGCACCAAGCCACCTGCGGCATAGAATTATGACAAGGACTACAACTGGAGTGACCGTATGCTCCTAGTTATGCCTAGTGAGACTGCCCCCTTTTACTTCTAAAGTGTCCTAGTTTGAAAGATAAATTATATGAGGGTGACAGTCTGGACACTTGCCTGGAGAAAATGACCCTGAGGTATAAGGATATACCCTTGATGATGAAGGTGCCCAAGAGGGATTCATCTTTAAGGGATGAAGAAGATACTTGGAAAGAAAACATGTCCTGAAGTAGGGGCAGGTCCCACATTGATGCCAAAGCAGGCATCAGACCCTTTCATCAAATGGTCACACCTTGGTCTGCATATATTCTTAAGGCAATTCCTGTATTCTTAAACCCGTCTGCCTGTCTTTCCTTATTCGCCTCTTTTGCCTTGCAGAAAATCCTTCCAACATCCACTTTATTGAACAGCTTGGTGGAATGGAAGGGCACCTCTCAGGAACAAGCCTGCATCTAAGCACCTCCTTTTCCACGGGGTCGGTCTTTTCTGGCAGCTTCTTGGACTCCCTCCTGGCCACAGTAAGTGCAGCTAAGCTGAAAAGCCCCCAGGGCCAAGTCCCTGGCCCAGGAGAGAGTGGATGCTTAGGGCCTGGGTAGATGATGATAATGTCTCACAATTCTAAAGTCTCTGACTTTTCAAAAATGCTTGTTCACATACAGTATTTCATCTTTTCTCACAACTACCTGGCAAACACAGCAAAATCTTTACATTTTCAAGATTAAAAACGTAAGAGCGGGAACACTTAATACCAGGGGGAATGAGTGGGTCTGCAGTGCGTCTGCCTTTCAGCTTCCAGTGCCTCGGCCCTTTGGTGTCAGAGCTTAAGAGATGCTGTTTTCTCTTCTCTTTAAAATATCCCCAAAGCTTAAGTGGAAACCATCCATAAAGGGGTTCGGCGTTCAAGGCAAAGCTTTGGCCTTTGGTGGGGTGAGTCTTGTTCAGAGCTAGGTCAAATCTCCCTCTCCACTACCCTTCCCTTGGAGTGGATTTTGGACTACATGGTTGCTCTTCAGCTCTCAGCAACTCTTTAGCCCTGAACAGACATGTTGCATCTGTTCCAGGATTTCAGAGTAGAATGAATCTATTGTGCAAATACATATTGAATAGCTACTTTGTGCAGGGCACTGCTCTAGGTTCTGGGGACCGGCAGTGATTAAATACACCAGAGTCTCCTCCGGTGTGGAGCTCATAAATCCTTGATGAAGGATGGCTCAGCAAGACAAGCACACAATACTATTTAGAGCTCCAGCCTCAAGTCTCTGGCCATGATGAGCTGAACTAGACCTTTGAAAATATTCAGAGAACCCTGTCTATACTTGCCTTCCTTCCCCCTGGACCTGGTACTGCTGGCTCAACTTGGCCTTCTAAGATGACTTCCTGTCATCCAGCCACATAGAAAGAAAGAACCCAAAGGTCAGGTCTGTGCCTTCAATTCCATTGTGTCTGCTCTTCTGAGGACTTTTTTATTTTGGTCAGACTCCTGACTTTACACCTGCTTGGTAGCCTCAAAGAGGAACAGAAAATTTATGCTCTTGCATTAGAAACATTTGGGGTCACTGTGGTAGCTCCAGAATATATTCTCCAACACCCCATTTTATTCTCCATACATATCAGAGCATCTCCTTGCGGAGAAGTGTGGGAGAAAGGCAAAGATCTGGATCTCCCCTTAAGTGAGGATGACAATTAAGGGACCAAAGTATATCATTCCCTCCAGCACAGCGGTCGCCAACTGGTGGTCTGTGGGCTACTGGTGGTCCATGAGGTCCAAAAGGTTGGCGACCACTGGTTTAAGGAAACCTTTGGAGTAGTGGTCGCCAACTGGTGGTCCATGGACATTGGTGGTTGGTGACGGCTGCTCTAGCACACTCCCAGGGCAGACAGCGTTAATGATCATGATTTTCTGCCTCCAGATCATACCTGCATCTTTCCCAAAACCTCAAGTCAGCTTCTTTTGCTCAGTTTTGTTGTTGAGATAATATTCATAGAGCAATATGTATGATACGAACAGTAATAACCGCATCTCAAGCACTCACTTTGAGCCAAGATTTTTGCTAAGTGCATTACATACCTACTTACTGCATTTAATTCTCCTATCAACCCAATTAGGAGAATACAATTATGAGCCTCGTTTTACAGATGAATAATCTGAGCATTAGAGGGTTAATAACGTACCAAAGGTCACAGCCCTTAGAGATGACAAGTTGGTTTTCAGACCCAAATTTGTAATGATTACAGAGTAAGACCACAAATGACTGACACTCCAGAAATCTCTCTCTGTGATGATGACTATTTTCCAGTACATTGATATTGATGCTTTGCATAGAGGAGCCTGTTGCCCAGAGTGCTCTGGAGTTGCTGGGGAGACCTGCAGGGAAGATGAGACCAGGACATGCCCCACCCACACCTTCCCTCATCAAAACAACTCTGCTTTCATCTGGGTCATGTATGAGGCTCCTATGTAAGATGTGATTTGGAGAAGGAGTTTTGCTGTTATGACGACTTTGAAAACCCCTCCCTAGAAGTTAGACCATATGACCAACAGAGAGACATAAAATAAATGAACGAGAATGCTGCTCTCCTCTACTCTGAGGCAGGTTTCCAATTTCAAGTCAGGAGTCCTGTATAGGAGATAGGAATCGGCCATTCCACCCCATTTTGCATATCCCTTGTGTCCCATAATTTCCCCTCCCCAAAGAACATCTTTTGGGTTTGGCTCTTCCAACCTGCTGCCCAGCTTAGTGCACCAAGAAATGTGTCATCAGAGGTATGATCAGAATCAAAATATTTCTTTCTCTGATGCCCATACTGCCCAGGAGGGCAAGGCTGAATCAGATGGATTCAGAACGGACTCCCCCAGGAAAAAGGCAGGTAACACCTTGGGAGTTTCTGAAACAAGATGAGATCACCAGTCTTGATTTCCAACCTAATATTTAAGGGCCCTCTTCCTTCTCATGAATACTCAGAAGACATAACAGCACCTCTCCTCCTTTTCCTCCAAATTGCCCTTAAGAAACACAAAGAAGATTGAACATGCAAGTCCTGAGGACAGAGCAAAGCCTGAATGAACTTGTCACTGACGTTTTTATTTAGATTTTCAAGAAGGTATTTCCTACTTTCCCTTGATATACCTGTGATTTTTCTTTTCAATCTAATGTAATGTGGTTTCCCTTCAAATCTCTTGACTCAGTTGACACGGTGGCTTCAGGTATCCCCTGGTATATACTACTGTACACTCCTGCCCCCATTGGAGAAACATTCCTGTAAGGTATAATTCACTTTCAATCCTCTGTTTTTTTCAATGCTATAAAAGTGAAAATATGGAGAGGCACTCAGCCCCATAAGCAGGATTCCCGTGTGGCTTTACAATAGAACTTCAGAACTGAACTCCAATTGGGGAGCATTTCCCTTTATTTGTAAGAAAGTGAGGCCCACAGAAGTGACATGACTTTATCATAATAGAACTTCAGAACTGGACTCCCATTGGGGAGCATTTCCCCAAGAAAGTGAGGCCCACAGAAGTGACATGACTTTATCAAGGTCACTCATCTTGTGAGTTTCAGTTTTCCTACCATATTGCCTCATTCTCAATTAGAAGTATTTCTCAAAGAATGGATCTTAAGGCTTGTTAAGATTCTCAGAATAAAAAGCAGCAAGTGGCTAAGATGTTAGTACCTATGTTATTAAGTAATAGTCCAGGTTATGAGAGAGGACTCAAGCTTAATTTGTGGCTAAAAGTTAAAACACTTTGGGCTGCAACATTTTCTAACACTGGAAGTCCAAATTCTAGTCAATAGGATTGTATTAGAAACACTGTTCAAGTTTAGAAATCCTAAAATATTTCAAGTACTTTTCAATTTTCATATTTTCTTGAGAAATAATAAATGGGAGAAAGAGAGGGAGAAATTAAAAAAGAAAGAGACCAAGAAGGCCAATACCGTAGAACCCCAAATGATAAAAATACGAGACGAGCCCACAGAGTAAGGGTGACATGTAAATCCCATTAGTTTCCCTAATATACATTGCAATCCTTTTGATGTCAAAACTGAAGACGTAATATATTCAAAAGCTAAGCCTGTCTCAGTTAAATATGTCAAGTACATGTTTACTTGTGACACCAGGATAACCCTGGAATTTACTCCTTTCTTTAATCAGTGGGGAATTATTCTAAGAGCATTATTTGATCACTCTACACTATGGTCACTTGTTCTTAAATGGATGTGGCTCAACCTGGATTTACATCCTCTGCTCCCTTCTGGATCTCAGGTAGCCAGTTAACAAGCAGACTTCTGGGTGGGAGCCAGATGGAACAGAGGAGAAATGTGAGGAGGAGACCATCACTCCAGGGATGCCTTTAGTCTGGATGTTAGTGTGGAGGAGGCATTTAAAGTCATCTTTTAATCTGAAAAATACTATGAAGTGTTGTTGTTTTTCCTGATGAATTTATATAGGTTTTATTTCCTAGGTCACCTTGTCTCAATAGCCTCTTCATTTTTACTAAAAATACTTGTATATTTGTTAAAATTCAACTGCCAATTGCAGTCAATATTCTTACAGTTTTTGGGCAATGTCTGGTTCAGTGCACTCCTGAGGGTGTGAATGTTAAGGAGACCCAGTCCATCCTCTAAAAGGGCACATAATTTAGGAAAGTGTTGCCCAGAATCGGAGGACCACCAGTGTCAGAACCACCAAATGTGCCCTTTAATTCTGATTCCCTTATCTGTCCATAAACTCTGACCCAGTAGAGCTGGGATCCCAGAAATCTGCACTCATGAATATCCCTCCAGGTGATCCAGATACATGAGAACTAATGTTGAAGACAACAGGATTTAGTAATGTGTGCTGTATATCTCATTTAATCCTGCAGACAAGTGCTCAAAGGTGGGTATTATTATGTCAGCTTTAAAGATTATCTGACTGTTGCTGAGAAAGAACACATGAATTGTCTGAAGGTATTCAGCTAGGACGTGCCAGTGCAAGATTCAAACTCAGGTGTGTTTCAGACAACTACTGATATAAAATAAAGAAGAATGAAATAGAATGAAAGCCAGTGGCCATGGGACCACAAAGGAAGGGTAACTTTATTCTGATGAGGAGGCCAGCATGGAGTTTGCCAAGCTGATGAGAAGTGAACCAGCTGTTCCAAAGCAGAAGCATGATGGAGTAAATGTACAGCATGTGCAACTACAAATGGACAATTACCATGTCCTGGAGCTCCTTCAGATGTTGGCCCTGGAGAGTCCGTGATGGAGGAGATGAGCTTGGTTTTGCAGCAGGGAACTGACTCTGAAGTTTAGAGGAGATGAATAGTATGATCTGATTTATTTATAGAAAATCTCTCTGTCTGGAAGCTTTTTGCACAGTAGATTTCAAATGAGAAGAAAAACAAGGAAAATCAATAAAGTGGTCTATATTATAACCCAGGCTTTAGGCGATAAGTGCCTGAGTTTGGGAGTAGATAAAGTGAATAGTAAAATTTCTAGAATAATAGCAATTGATGTTATTGCTAGAATTTATAATAAAAACAAAATTATTTAACTTTATATAGGTCATATATAAGCATATAAATTCTCATTTCTACTGGAGTAAAAGTCTGATAAAACAAATGGTAGATAATTTAAAATATTACATATTCAGTAGACCTGAGAAACCTAATGGGTAATATATTATACTGCTATTTGCATATATGGTAATGCCTGGTCTACACTGAATTAGGTAAGAATCCTTTGAAAAAGAAGTTTCAGAAAATGGGTAGGGTTATTCAGCCTCAAGGTACTTTCAGAATAAGAAGTTGGCACACATGTCTTCCTTTGGTTTCATTTCGATGCCAAAGATTTTAAAATTCCATTCATTTATTCAATAGTTACAATCTGCACAGTATTCGAAGGCAGCTGTGGGAGATCTAAATAGTGATAAGACCTGTACTCAAGGAGGTCACAATCAAAAGGAATATAAGTAAATTCACAGCCAAAGGATTCAGATATGGATGACAATATCAGTAGATCCCTAAAGAAAAATCTATAGAAGTCCTATTGAATATCATGTTCACTAATAAAAGACAAAGATGCTAATTGACTGTACCTTCGCTATGCCCATCAGCCAATCAGAAGAGTATGCAAATTAACCCAACAAAGATGGCCGTTAAATTTGCATACTGCAGGCGGGGCAGGACAGCTCAATCCGCCGCCCACCCACCGCCATCCAGGCCTCCCGTGTGCGACCTGGGGCGGCGGGGCAGGACAGCACGTAACCCAACAAAGATGGCTGTTAAATTTTCATACTGCAGGCGGGGCAGGACAGCATAATTCGCTGCCTGCCCAGCCGCCATCCGGGCCTGCTGTCTGCGACCCAGCACGGGATCCAGGCCTGCCATCTGTGACCTGGGGAGGTGGGGCAGGCACCGTGGGATGGGGCCTGCCATCTGCCACCCGGGGAGCGGGCCTAAGCCAGCAGGTGGTTATCTCCTGAGGGGTCCCAGACTGTGAGAGGGCACAGGTCGGGCTGAGGGACACCCCCCTCCCCCCCGCCAGTGCACAAATTTTTGTGTACCGGGCCTCTAGTATATAATAAAAGCCTAATATGCTAAGTGTCCCATCATCCTGTCAGCCATTCAATCAATCAAAGTGTAATATGCTAATGATATGCTAAGGCTGCTCAACTGCTTGCTATGACAAGCACTGACCACCAGGGGGCAGACAGTTGACTGGTCGACCAGTCGCTATGCTGTGCACTGACCACCAGGGGCCAGACAGTCGACCAATCCACCAGTCGCTATATCACGGACTGACCATCAGGGGACAGATGCTCCAACCAGTAGGTTAGCTTACTGCTGAGGTCCAGCTGATCAGGACTGAGCGAGACGGGCTGGACATGCCCTGGAGCCCTCCCAGGGTCCCTTCCTGGCTGGTCAACCTCTGGCATCCCTCCCCAGCCCTGATTATGCACTGGTGGGGTCCCTTAGCCTGGCCTGCATCCTCTCGCAATCCAGGACCCCTCAGGGGATGTCTGAGAGCTGGTTTCAGCCTGACGGCAGAACAACCAGTTAATTGATGTGAACTGACCACCAGGGGACAGACGCTCAACACAGGAGCTTCCCCCTGGTGGTCAGTGCGCTCCCACAGAGGGAGCACTGCTCAGCCAGAAGCTGGGCTCATGGCTGGCAAGCACAGCACTGGTGGCAGAAGTCTCTCCTGCCTCCACAGCAGCGCTAAGGATATCTGACTGATGGCTTAGGGAGTGGGCTTAAGCTGGCAGTTGGACATCCCCCAATGGTTCCTGGACAGCGAGAGGGCGTGCCCAAATTTTGCGTACCGGGCCTTAGTTTTAAATATATGTAGATGATTACTAGGGTATCTGTGGCCTGGCATATGCCTCTAGTCGTTTTTGGGAGAGGGGATATACTTGGTGTCAGTATAATTACCCATTTCTTTCTTCATTATAGTATAACCCCCAAGAGAGCAGGAACTAGGTCAGTGTTATTTTCTCTGCACATTGCCTAACCCAGCACCCTATCCACACTGCCAGCTTTTAGCTAATTTTAATAATGGTAATGAGAGACACTGCTTTGCACCATCGGGTCTATTTCTTCAAGACTATACAAATCCACTGTTTAGGAGTTGGCTCTTCTGAGTTAACACATGACTTGTCCTTGCTTTCCAGGCCTTCTACAATTATAATGTCCTGGAGCTCCTTCACATGCTGGTGACAGGAGGGATAAGCTCCCAGATGGAACAATATTTGGATAAGGAAATAGTATGCAGGCCTTCTAACAGCTGCTTTACATTGTTGTCCAGAAGGAAGCGCTGTAAGCTGGGGCTTCTGTCCTTAAAACAAACCATTTTGTCGGATATTAAAGTGAGTTTCCTGCTTCTTTTTGTCTCGAATTTATGAAAGTGGTCTAGGCTATTTGGGTCCGTAGATAGCTTATAGCACAGAAATAATAACAATAACAACAACAAATTAATACAACTCATATTCAAAGAGTATTTCAGTGCATTTTCACCTGTGTCATATTTGTTTTAACAATGCCGGGAGGTGGGTAAAGCAGTTGTTATTATCCCCATCTTCCAGATAAAAAAATCCAAGTCTTCAGGAAGCATCAGAGAGGTCCAATAACTTGTACTTTGACAAGGGTATCAATAATAATTGTAACAGCTAATATTTACTAAGCATTCCTCTTGTGTCTGACTGCTTTTGTCCCCCAACTTAATCTGTCTGAGGATTTGCATGGTAAACATTGTTACTAGTCCCACTGCATAGATCAAAAAGCTAAGGGCCAGGGAAACAAATGCTCACCTGAGACCACATTGTCTACCAGTGACAAAGCAGGGGTGCCTCTAAGGCAACCTGACCCAGCTCTTCCCCCTCTCCTTATACCTGAAACACTAAAGAAATCTGATCAGGTCAGCGGAAATCAGGCAACTGATTGGGCTAGCCAGCAGAAAAGGCTTGAGTTTTCTTATCCCACTGGCCTGGTGAACAGTAGACTGGTAGCAGATAACCGTTCTGGCAGACTCCAGTGGAGCACCTGGCATTTGGGGGTCAGAGTTGAGTGCAGCCTGGGAGTGAGTAATCTATTGATCAGTGTGGTGCTTTTGGATTTAGTTTGCATTGACACTGAATTCAGCTCTGCAGTGTAACTGTAGGGGCAGGCCTTCCTAAAGAAACATCTTTTGTTGGTTCAGAGGACATCAGCAGAACCCCCTTCACAAGAGGCAGTCTCTTCCAAGCCTCTGTGCCTGGTATGTCTCAACAGATATGGGCTCTGTGCATCTGACTTCCAGGTGCAAACAACATTCCAGAGTTCCTTCAATAGAGTGTGGTCCTTTGTCCTCTTGTGGTCCTGGGTTCCTCACCAAAGGTTGACTTGTGAGTGATTATATGCCCAGGACAACAGGCACTGGCAATTTCCTGTCAGTATCAGAGGTGACAGTGGACTGGTCAACACACGTCTTTTTTTCTCCACTTAGGTCTTGTCCTCACCTTGTCCTTTGCTCTAGGGAGAACTGAAAGACTGCTCTCTTTTACTTCACTGAACCCATTAGCTGCTGCTTTTGAACCTGCTGTGCACTTGCAGAGCCTTTGTTGGCTGTACCCTGAGAGCAGTGTCAAGAGCAGTGCTTGGAGCTATAATCTGTTGTAGAGTGGGATAAGAAGATCGCTCCCTGGAGGTCACTTAACACCCTATTTATGTACCCTGAAAATGGAATGTTCCAACCTGTTGTTCATTGTGACTTCCTAATGGTAACCAAAATCACAGTGGTACTAAAGAGGAGCGTAAGGACTTGCCACACCACACCAGACACTCTTGAAAGACCAGAGTGATAAACACAATCACTGGGATTAGACGCTCAAAACTAATCATAAGCCTCACTTCCAAGCCACTTGATGCTGCTACCGTATAGATGTTAGGAGATGATGTCCAGGTCTTCCAAACCCTACAAGTAAAGGCAAATGACACTCCAGTAGGGCTTGTCATTGCTTCATTAAAGTGCCAATAGACATGTTTTTCTCTTCTCTCCCCAGCCAAAAAAGACCTTTGGGCAAGTTTTCTGTGGCTTGTTGAATAATTTTGGAATCCTATGCCTTGGCCTATACCGCCTGATAGATGACCAGGAGCACAATCCGGAGCACAAAAGGGGAGTATGCTAGTTTGGAAAGTGCTAGCTGCGCATCCAAGCATAAAAGCCAAAGCTGCTATATTCTATGTGAAAGAGAGGTCCAGAACTCAGAATACCACAGTTGCAAAGAAGGGTGCAAGGAAGTAGATTATGATGGTGTAGGAATAAGGAAGAATGCATGTAAACGACATGAATAAATCCTGGTAATTATGTTCTAATATAAGCCATGTAACAATGGCATCTCTGTCCCTAGTGAAAACTGAAATGTAGACCCAGATTTTGAATCCGGTTATTTTTTCTGTGTTTTTTGTTTTGTTTTGTTGTTGTTTTGTTTTGTTTTGTAACTTAACCCATCCTTGACTATGTAATTTTTTAAAGCTAAATGCCACTATTCACATTGGAAAGATTTACTTATTTTATGCTGAATTCTTTAGGTAAATATTTACTGAGTGCCTCATTTCCAGCCACTGTGCTTCGTACATATTAATTATGGAAATTATATATTCAAATTTAAGGTAAAGGAAAGATCAATCTGACAACAATGGGGAAGATGCAGGAAATGTACATAGAGGACAGGAGGAGAAAAGAGAGTATACAACAGTATACAACAACACAGTAATGTAGGTCTGATCTAAGATTCACACAGTGGGAATGGATAAGAGTTCATAGAGGAGGAAAAATTAAAAATATTAGAGTGGAAATAGATTGATAGAAACTCATTCAGGAAGAAGGGGAAAGCAGCCAAATTACTCAAAATGGAGTAGTATTGAATAGAAGGAACGATCATCTCTCTGTTCATAGGAGAAAAGAAGGAAAAGAATGGATGCCAAGCAAATTTAGCTATAGATGATGGGGGGTGCTTAAGGGAATTTTTAATGTAACACTAGGGTTTCTCAGTAAAGTACAGGGATAGCCATTGCTGAGAGGAAAGATGGAGGAGGAAGTATTACCGGGAGTGGAGAAATAGGTAAGAGTTTAGATTAACTATGAGAGGAATGGTAGGAGAGGTTTACTGTGGATCTGTAGAAGCAATTGTAGACTGTAATGTGAAAGGACAAAGGATTAGAAGTCTTGATGAAGTTAAAGAGTAGATGTACTCAGCATGGGAATGAGAGTGAAAGAGTGATAGGAAGTTACTGTCGGACAGTAATATATTGAAGCATAAGATTTTAGAGGTGAGACATGTCAGGATATTATAATATCCAGTGTGTGTCCAGGAAAGTGTGCTTTGGAGATAAAGATCACTGTGTAGTGGAAGTCAAAAAAATATGATTGTATGTTGGATTTGTAAACCACATAGAGGTGTGTGAGATGATGGAGGCACTGGCTTGAGGTGTCCCAAGTGCCAAAGGCCTAAATAAACATGTAGGGCTATAGATGACACCGGTGAATCAAGAGGGAGGGTGATAGGACTGTAGAGCCCTAACCACAAAGATGGTGAGGAGGCAGTGATGTTCTGGAAGCAGCACTGGGGAGAATGAATAATGTGGATCTCTCTCTCTCTTTCTGTCTCTCTCTCTGTCTTCCAGCCCTCCCTTTCTCTGCCTGAACTCCATCCCCTCCCCTGACACCTCTGGCAAACCTGTGGCACATGGTAATTGGGAGAATATGCCGTCCATACCTGAGAGAACCTCAGGGAAGGAAATGAGATTTCTGTTTTATATGGAGTATGTGATTATAGTTGACCTTGTTTAGGATATTATAGAGGTTACAGGGGATTCAGTGGAAAAGATAAAAGTGGGAAGATTATTCAGTAAAAGAAAGTCAACCTTGAATTGAGATTGGTGTTTGGGAAAGGAGAGGTGATCACCTGGGGTGGCAATGAAGACACACAGGATGAAAGTCATGAAAGGTTATCCTGGCTTGGCATTCTGACATGAGCACTGGTGTATTAGTTAATGTAACTCACTTGCATTGAGGATTTGCTCTGTGCCTGATACTGTGTAAGGCATCCTGCCTCCCTGCATTCTTTCCATGCAGGTCCAGGCTCTGGGTGTTCTTTAAGGCTCATCAACACTCACTAGTTACATACCAGTCAAGGTTTCAAATACAACTTTACTTTAATTTTTGTTTCTTTTCCTCATTGATCAAACTACATTCTATGTGAAAGTTGGTGGCATAAGCATTAGGGTAGGCCCAAGTCAGGATGGAAATATTGGGAGTGCACATAATTGCCCACTTTTGATTAAGCTCAGTATTGTGCCAGCTGAAGTCCTTAGTGTAGTGGATATTGAAAACAAAGAAGCCTGGAGTCAGAAAGGTCTTTAGAGCTCTATCAGTCCAAACCACAGCCATATCCCTCTCCCGTTAAAATAATGAGAAAAGCAAGGCCCAGAGAATGGAAATGGTGTGTATAAGAGTGGTTAGTGTCAGAGGTGGGGATAAAAACTAGTCTCCCAGTTTCTAGTCAAGGACCACTCTGACTACACTAGTCTCCCAGTACAGACACACTAATCACACAAAAAACAACAACAATGAAGCAAAGTGAAACAGCAACATTCCCTCTTTGGGCCCATCAAGATGACTGCTGCACTTTGGCCATTGCCTGTTGCCACCCTGTTCCAGCTGTGGAGGCTCTGACTCATCTTTGCCTTTTCTTACAGGTTTGTGATTATCCGGCCAGACAATGAGTTTAATCTGCTGCCCTCGGATCTTGTGTTTTGTGCCATCCCTTTCAACATTTATTGTGATGGAAAGGATAAATCTTCACATCCAGGTTCTCGTGAAAATATAAATATAGTACCACAGGCCTCAAAGGCATCTGCAGACATAAATAACCCTCCCACAGCCAACCCAGTTGGCCAGACGACAACACAGCTATCGAACACACCAGTCCATTTATGGGAGCCAAAAACTACCCCCCTTGGTAATTCTAAGCAATCCATTTTTACTCAGAGTGGTGAACTATCACCCCGGACACATCCGGAAAATGAAAACATGAAGGAGCCCCCTGAGGGGCTACCTGTGCCTATTCAAACTTGACCTGCTGATATTCTCCACAAGCTCCTAGCTTGCTATTTATAAGGCATCTCTGGAAATGGTGACTTTGAACAAGAAAAATAAGAATGGAAGCATGCCATTGTCATGCCCATTGCTTCATGGTTGATTAGCAAGCCCACACTATTTGGGAAGAAGCAAAAGGCTGATCCAATCCTGCTGGATCTGGTGCAATAAATAAATAAAAAATATATGATTTAAAAATGCCTCTGTAAGGAAGTTCATTGCTCTGTGTCCCTTGAGAAGAAAATGTGTTAGGTTGAGCATTGTTAAAGAAATCCTCAGGCATTTCTGGGTTCCCCCAGTCAGAGAATATCAGCAATCAAAATAAAAATGAGAAGGATGTAAACACAGAAGACAAGAAATAAAGAGCCCCCAAATAAAAAATCTTACATTCTTTCTCCTCAAACTGGCAAACAGTAAACTAGTATTTTATTTTCTTCTCTCTTTTTTTCTCATACTTTTTCTTTCTTCATTGCTATAGGAGGTCAGAAAAACAAGATGGAGAGATGCTCCTTTGAATTAGAAACCAATTTGTGTAAAGCCAAGACCTTAGTATATCCCTAACACAAGAATGAATATTAAAATATCTTGGGATGGAGTGGCTGGGTGAGGTCAAGTAAAATGAAATATATAACTTTCCAAATTTTCTAAATCAAGAATAAAGACATATAACAAACACATTCCAAAAGGAATCAATCCACTGCTCTATAAACCTCATCTTAACTTAAGTCATTTCATCCAGGTATTTAACATAGGAAAGAAAAGTTCAGCACATCCAGAAAGTATTTACTCCCAATTGGTGGTCTTGTAATGATGAGCTTCGTAAGCAATGCCTGCTTGCACCATAGATACCAGATAGATGGAAGGAAAGAGGAAAGAAAAAAACCATGTTTCTCATAAATTGTTTTACTTAATGTTTACTATATCATTGACATTTTTAACAAGATCTTTGCTGATTAGGTATTATTACCTCTACTAGAGGCCCAGTGCACAAAATTTGTGCATGGGTAGGGTCCCTAGGCCTGACTGGTGATCAGGGCCGATTGGGGCCTTCTGGCTTCCAGCTGGGCCTTCCTTTGTTCCGCCCCGCCTTCTGGTGGTCAGAGCATGTCATAGAGAGCGATCAAACTCCGGTCTCTCAGTAGAACTCCCAAGGGGATACTTTGCATATTAGCCTTTTATATATATAGACTAGAGGTCCAATGCACGAAATTCGTGAAAGGGGCTCAGTCCTCACGGCCACAGTGGCTGCCTTCAGCTCTTGCAGCCGTGGCGGCTGCCTTGGCCCTCACAGTCCCAGCTTCATCCGGAAGGTTGTCCAGAAGGACATCCAAAAGGATGACCAGCCTAATTAGCATATTGCACTTTTATTATTATAGAATTTACAAGAAAGAAACTATGTCACAAATAAAGTTGCCAGATAAAGTATATCCTTTTAAATTTGCATTTCAGATAAACAATACATTAGTATGAGTATTTCTAAATTATTGCAATTAACTGGTAAGTGATCGAATCAGCATGCAAAACTGGTTTATTTGACTCCAGCACTTATACACATTATGCCTCCAAGCATACAAATAAAAGAAACAAAACAAAACAAAAACAAAAAATCATTCACAGGAAATAAAAAATTATATTTAGCTTTTATTTTTTACAAAAATAAAAAAATTATATTTATAAAAATATAAAATTATATTTCAAAATTATATAATGAAATCAGCCTAATCTATGTAGGGGGAAAGAGTAATTGTAAGGAAAGTTGTCAGAAACGAAGGAAACTTTTTTTTTATTTTTTAAGCTTACCTGTCTTCATCTTTCTCTTTTTACATAGAAATGGTAAAATACATGTTTCTGCATTTTCAAATTTATAGGTAGAGTTATAGGTGTCTGAGAAATTAAATGGTCCTGTCTCTGAACCTCAAATCCTGATTTCTAAAAGAAAGTGCATACTGGGCTCAGCTTTGGCCACTCTCTCCCACTCTCAGTGGCTGAGGAGTGAGGTGCCTCTGAGTCGAGGGCTTGTCTTCAGGGAAGGAAGGAGGTATGGTTCATGGCCTGGGAAGATATGCTACTGACATCTACTGCATAGACAATATTCTTTCTCCTCATTCCCTGGGCCATTTTATACACATAGCTGGTTTAACAGAAACAAAATATTTCTGAAAAAGTATGGAGGAGCCCTGTGTGTATTCAAAATCCAAAAATCTACTTCTATACACATATTGACCAATCTGTTCAGCATCCCAGCTCAGTTCTCCAGAATAAAATTTTATCCTACAAATGATCTCATTTCCAACACAGCAAAGTAATTAGAATGAGAAATTATTTATTCTTCAGTATGTATTGGAATGGGTACTAGAGATATGGCTAAAGAAATACTGAGGTATATGCAACCATAGCCAATGTTTGGGTTCTCATACTGCCAGTATGGATAAATAAAATTGGTAGAGTACCCCCAGAATTATGTGCCAAATGATTTTATAGCTTCAGAACCAAACACTTTAGCTATAGTCGACAACATTTTGATACAAGTCATGAAACTACATCCTTTGACAATATAGTGGATACTTAATTCATATCAATTGTTCAATTCTTATGAATAGAAGAAATGATATGAAGACAAGAGAAAACATGCAAGCAACTTGCAGTTTGTGAACAATATGTGGGTCAGCAGTTTTTAAGATTTAAAAGGTCCTTTGATCCTTTTGAAAAGTGGATAAAAACTATAGTATGCCTTTCCAGAAAAATTAATATGTGTACATTCCACAAAACTTATCATTTAAGTGTGATGGAGGTCATGGATCACCCTGTATTCTCCATTGTCTTCCCAAATTCCTAATATGGGTCATCTATCCCCAGTGGAGAATCGGGAGACCTGAGTACTTGGTTTATGTATCACTTTATTTTTTTTATTTTTTAAAATATATTTTATTGATTGTTTACAGAGAGGAAGGGAGAGGGATAGAGAGTTAGAAACATCAATGAGAGAGAAACATTGATCAGCTGCCTCTTGCACACCCCCTACTGGGGATGTGCCCGCAACCAAGGTACATGCCCTTGACCGGAATTGAACCTGGGACCCTTGAGTCCACAGGCTGACGCTCTATCCACTGAGCCAAACCGGTTAGGGCTTAGGTATCACTTTAAACATTTGTGATCATGGGCATATTCTCAAATCTTTCTCAGCTCTTTTACCAGCTCATTTTACATGTTATAAATGCAAGAAGTTGAACTAGAAGATTTTAACATTACTTCCATCCTCATTGAACATATATTTATGTATTCACTACATACTGTGTATCAGCCACTGTGTTAGATGCTGAGTATAGAGAAATTACCAAGATGAAGTTGCTTTCCTCATGGAGCATGCATTCTATTTGGAGGAGGCATAAAATAAATGAATAAATTAACAAAATAAGAACAGATTGTGTCAAGTACTATGAAGAAAATGAACATGATGTGATAGAGAATGTGATGGTCAGGGACCACTGAAGGGTGGGATCCTGTGGAAAAACTGTTTTAGGAAAGGGAACTTGAAGTGTTCAAGAAAAGAAAGCAAGCCAATGTGGTTACAGCATAGTGAATAAGCCAGAGGAAGAGTTACATGGGACAATGTTAGAAACATAGGCATGACCTGATTAAGAAAGATTCTATAGACCAAGAGAAACAGATTACATTTTATTCCAAGCACAATGAGAAACTCTCTAATACTTTTAAATAATGGAATGATGTGTTGTCATTAATACTTTCAAAGATCACTCTGGCTCCTAGGGTTTCAGCAGGATGACAAGGTGAATTCAAATGGATTTGAAATGGAAACTTTCAGCCAGCAGCAAGAGGGAGTCATATTCAAAAAGTGTATTTGTGAGAGCTATAGGATTTATATAGAGAACTGTTTAGTAATTGGCTGAGATTATAATGCCATGTGGAGCCAGGACATATAGATGAGAACTGAGACCCAATTTAACCATCACCTGGGAAGGTTCAGCCCATCTGTATAAGAGGTAATAAACATACTCCCCCTACTGGTCCAAGAAAAGAATACGAAAATTTATCTTAGGGATACAGATGTAAACAACAAATAAAAAAAAACACCTATCATGAGAAATTGAAGCTCTAAGCTAATATAATATGCAGTTATAATATCCAAATTCATATCCTACATGCAGAAATTTAAAACTGAGAAATATCTGGTTCCAGAACAATAACCCCCTTGAGGTAACTGGTGGAAAGAAATTAATAATATTGAGCAGGAAAGAATTCTACACTCAGGACAAACAGGACTCCCTGGTGTGGGGGGGGGGGCAGTGAATTTAATACTTTTTAAGAACTGACAATAAGCCCATAAAAACTTAGAAATGAAATGAGGAAATTATCTTTTTAAGTGAGATTCAGCAGACAAATTAGACAAAAGGGTTAGCATGACCCCAGATTTTGGATAGTAGAACAATCTGAAAAAGACCATAAAATTTATACATTAAAAAAATGGTTAATGGTTAAAAAGTTTCAAAACTATGATTAGAAGGCAAAATGAAAGTAAAGGATACTGTAAAAAATTAGCAGGCAGAGTTGAAAAAGAATCACTTCTAGAAATGGTTTATTAAATTATATGTAATGTAGAAGTTGAACAATAAATCAGATATAGATAAATCTACAGAACTTACTTAAAATGTAAAATGGAGAGGTAAACACATGGAAAATATAAAAGAGATGTTAAGCGACATGGAAGAAAGAAATAAAAAATCCAATAAATACATAATAACTATTTTCAGGTGGGGAGATAAGAGGATGCCCCCCCCCAAAAAAAAAGTCTTAAGATTTTTAGAATTGGTAAAATACAAGAATCCTGAGATATAAGAAGTCCAGTGATTTGTGATCAGGAAAATTAAATCTACATGCAGGCATATCCATACTTAGACAGAAAAGTAGGTTTCCTACAAAGGAATTGCCATTGAGAAACTGTGTAGGGGGTGGGGGTAGAAGATAATGGACCAATAACATAACAATTCTGAGGGAAAAATAACAGATGTAAAAATATGAGTATTGTACTACCTAAATGACCATTCAAAGCTGTTTTGACTAAGAACACTTTTTTACTGAAAGAATTAGAAAAGGCATACTTCAATGAGAAGAGAATGAACCCCAAAAGATGGACAAATATATAAGAAGCAATAAAAAGTAATTGGCTAATTGCATGCATACAAGTCCTTTGGTTGCTCTCTAACTCCCCCCCTTCCCTCCCCTGCCATTTGTCTCTGGATCTATTCTTGTTCATCAAATTATGTTGATCATTATATCCCACATATGAGTGAGATCATGTGATATTTATCTTTCTCCATATTAGCATAACCAATGGACACCGACACTGGGGTGGTGGAGGCTTGCCCTTGGGGGTGGGAATGGCTGGGGGGGCATCAATCAGGGAAAAATGAGACATATGTAAAACTTTAGACAATAAAAAATAAAATATAAAAAGTAATTGGCGATTATTGAGGTAAATATAAGTAGATAGCATTTGCAATAATAGTAGTAATAGTAATTTTAAAAGGGTTAAGACTATGTTGGAACTAACTGGTAAAAAATATAAGGATTATGAAAGAGGTGTGATTATTATTGTAAGATCAAAGCACTATTCAGGAGAAAAGCAGAGATAATAACTGTAGCATATAAAAATTTTTGAAGAGTAAATTCTAAAGAGAAAAGGAAGAATACATGACTTTTAAATCAGTTGATAAAAACTAAATAGCAAAAAGGACAAAAAATGAAATAAAAAAATGATGACTCAATTTATTAAAAGTCAGCATTATTTTTAGAAAAGAAAATTAAAAGAATTGCATATAGAAAGCAAAAGTTAATAAGTACAAGTATATAAGATATTAAATAAATGTAAATGGATCAATTTTGTTGGGTAAAGGATAAAGATTTTCAGAATAGATTTAAAAACAATCATGTGCTATTTATATCATAAATGATACTAATTCAGAAAATATGAAATTGAAAGAAAATAAGAGAGATATACCAGAAAAACATAGACCAAAAGTACTGGCACTATTAGTATCAAATAAAGTATACCTTAGAGCAGAAATCATTACTGAGGAAAATAATTTCATTTTATAACCATAATACTAATCTTTAGCTAGCAAACAATATAACAGTTCTGAAATTTTATGTCTATTACAAGGCCTTAAAATGTATAAAATTAAACTGACAAAATTACAAAAAGAAATTGGTAGATCTGCAATTATAGGGGAAGAATTTCAATATACTTTTCTAAAAAACTGAAAATCAAGAAGAAAACATTGGTACTTATGTAGTCTAGTATGGACTATATAGTTTTAACTAACTTGATCTAATAGAGATTAATAAATAGATGGTAATAAATAATCTAACAGGCAGCAAGTGGACATTCTTTATCAGCACACACACTTTTAATTATCCATGAAGTCATCAACCAGGCCATTCTCTATGAACCAATGATGTGCTACCAAGCACATTGCAATACATGTCAACATTTGTAACAAATACTCAGACCTCAACAAATAAAATTTACCAACACATTTGGAAATAAAGCAACAACAACAGAAAACCTTAATCAATCATGGCCAAATTTAAAACTTCAATTGGGTATTACAAACTTTTGAGATCTAAATGATAATGAAAAGACTATATATATTAAAATTTGTGGCATACTTCTTCAACAACTGGTGGTGAAAACACTGGACATACACATGCAAAAAATGAAATGGGACCTTTACCTTATATCATATACAAAAATTAACTCAAAATAGATTAAAGACCTACATGTAAGTCTTAAAACTATAAAACTCCTAGAAAAAACATAGAGGAAAAATTTCATGACATTCGATTTGGCAATGATTTCTTATATGGCACCAAAAGCACAGACAACAAAAACAAAAATATGTAAGTGGGACTACATCAAACTTAAAATCTTCACTTAAGATTGTTATCAAAGGAAACAATCAACAGAGTGTTTTAATACCCTACTGAATGGGAGAAGTTATATAAGGAACTTCTATGACTCAACAACAAAGAAACCCAAACAATCCAAATAGAAAATGATCTTGAATTTGCAAATGACTTGAATTTACAAATGGCTAAGAAGCATAAGAAAAGGCAGTATCACCAATCATCAAGAAAATGCAAGTCAAAATCAAAATATATACATACAATGAACTATTATTCAGCCTTAAAAAATAAGGAAATCCTTTTATATGATACAGCATGGAGGAACCTAAAGGACATTATGCTAACTCAGCAATTTCAATCTTTTTCATCTCGTGGCACACATAAAACAATTACTAAAATGTTGTGGCATGCCAAAAAAATAATTTTGATTCATTCACACTAGATGGCTATTGTTGTGTTGGCTATATATACATATATTTTTTTTTAGAAATGCCATTTTTTTATAAGACAATCTAAGGGAAAAGAGGTCAGTGTCCCTGACTAGAGTCAGGTATTGCACGTTTTAGAAATTCTTATGGCAAACTGGTTGAAAATCACTGTGCTAACTGAAACAAGCCAGGCACAAAAAGACAAGTACTGAAGATTCCACTTAGATGAGGTAGTCATATCTCCAGTATCAAACTCTTACAAACAAAAAGGAGAATGGTGATTGCCAGGGGCCTGGAAGTGGGAAAATGGAGTTGTTCAATATAGAGTTTCAATGTTATAAGATGAAAAAAATTCTAGAGACCTGAGATCTGTTATACAACAATGTGCATATAGTTAGCACAACTATAATATGATACACTTCAAAATGATTAAGATGGTAAATTTTGTTATGTTTTGACCACAATAAAAAAATGAACTATACATAAAATCAGTACAAAGTAATTAATTTGTATCCTTTATATGCATATGTGGACATAGATAAAAAAATTTAAAAAGCAAGTTAGCAAATTTAAGAAATAATGGTAATAGAGTAAACTAACATAAATATCCCAGTGCACTCGTCTAAAACAGGAAACCAGAACACAAATCCAGAGTCGGCTCTACTCAATAGCTAACCATTTTGTTATTTTGAGAAATAGCAAAAATACCCTCTATCAGATAGCTTGTTTAGGTATACACAAAATATGTAATATATAACCATTAAATTACACATTTACATATATAGCATACATACATACATACATATGCATACATATATAAATACACACAGACATACTGGCTCTGGAAAATGAAAGCCAGAGGTTTGGTTTTAACCTTCTCCATTTAACTCTTTGGCCTGTTAACTTCTATTTAAGACCTCCAATACATGGGAACATGTCTAATTAACTATCAAATCCTCAGGCTAAGTACCTTCAAGCTATAAAGGAGTTAAGGGAGCCTGAGTTCAGTGAAGGTGCATAGTTTCCTGGAGGAGCAGTAACTTACAGCTTGAAGCCAGCAGTTGATTCTTCCAGGCCAAGAAAACAAAAGAGCCCAACCTTTAAAAGCCATCTGACTTCAGCTCTGGATTCTGACTTCAGATCTGGATTGGCATGCTCAGGGAGTGCTGGAGAGTGAGGTGGAGGGGAGCCAGGGAGAGTTGTGAGGGCTGCAGGGGATGGGAGGGAGAAAGGAGAGAAAAGGCCCTCACACTAATTGGGTTTGAAAGAATATAGAATGAGTCCAGCCCCTGCGTGAGGAGAAGAAAGGAACCTGGGCAGCTGAAGCTAAATTCAGACTAAACTAACCACTGTTCCCCGGGGACGCCACAAGGTAAGCCTGATCGTCTCAGTCATTTACAATTATCATCAGGGAGGCTGCTTCGTGAGGAGAAGAAAGGAACCTGGGCAGCTGAAGTTAAATTCAGACTAAACTAACTGCTGTTCCCTGGGGACGCCACAAGGTAAGCCTGATGTCTCAGTCATTTACAATTATCATCAGGGAGGCTGCTTCTGTAATTGTACTGGGGAGCCAATTAACAGATCCCTGTAGCTAGGGTTGGGGGAAGAGGGGTATCCCAGCATCCCTTTTGTTTATGAAGAGAAAAAATAAGGCAGAATTTGTGCTGCTGTCTCTGACTGTTGGAGAACTTCAGGCAACTCGGTGACTCCTCAGCTCCAGTGAATGGTTGAAGTCAGCCCTTTCTCTGCCTTCATTTACTCTTTTCTCCAGCAACTCAAATTAGCCTCTAGATAGCCCAGCAAGAATTGCTACTTTCTTTTCAGAGATACGAAAATGCTGGCTGTCTTTCACTCTTTCTTGTTCTCAAGAAAATATCTCTGCAGTATTTCATCGTGCAAGTATGCCAGGAAAGGCCAGCGAATGCACTGAGAAGAAGGAGCTATCTTAAATTTATCACTCAAAACCACTCTTTCCCTGACACCATCCCTTCTCCTGCCTTCCTGCCACAGTCAGACTTTTTAACTAGTTGTCTACATTCACTGCCTTATTTCCACATCTCTGATGCACTACTTAAGCCATCCCAACCTGGCTGTAGCCCTCATTTCTGCTAAAAATACTTTTTCTCTGGTCACGGGTACATTGAAGTCACACAGTAAAGCCTGACTAGAGATTTCAGCAGGATTTAGCCCAGTTGAGCTCCACCCTGAAACAACTTCTTTCCTTGATTTCCAGGAAATAACACTCTCTCGTCTTCCTGTTACTTTTCTGACTATGCATTCTCACGTTCCTTTTAGCTCTCCTTTGATACAGCACAGTTAGTTGTCAGCATTACCCAAAGCTTGATTAGGGACCTTCTTTTTTTTTTTTTGTCTCGGGGATCCCTGAGTGATCCAGATACTAAAAGAACACTGGAGAACATATCCCTGAAATTAAAAAGCCAGAGGCTACTTCCCTCCAGCCATTATGTCCATGTAAGAATGTGGGCCCAGTGTTGCCAGGTTTGTTTGTTTTTAATTTTCAGATAAATTAAAAATTCTGATTTTTACATAAAAATATTATGCTTTTACATTTTTGTTTAGAGCAACAATGGAGTAGTTGTAGCAGACCAAGCCTTGTGGCAAGGAAAAAAAACTGTAACTGGATTAAAAAAAAATTTTAATACCTGTTTGAAGTCATCATAGAACAACACAGTCGGCAAGAACTGAAAGGCTATGATCCAAGAGAAAAGAAAAACACTGAGGTGAGTCCACCATTCTACACAGTTTTTCCCTCAAGGCATTTGCCAATTACTGTAGTAAGTGGTACTAAACAAGAGATCAAGTCGGATTTTAAGGCTAAGAGCTTTCAGCAGTCTCATGGGGCTGGGAGGAGGGGAATGGAGTTGAAGGTTATCAAGGCATCTTGGAATCTAGGGGACTACGTTTCAGAGAAAAGAGAATTTGAAAACTGTGAGTATAACTTTCTGTGCTGCTTTTTACCCTGAGGGAATTGTTTATTCCTCGTACTCTCAACATGAGAGGCTGAGAAGCTAAGGAGAAAGGATTCGCTATGGAGCTGGAAAGCTAAGCAGAGCTTTTGCCAACCTCCAAGTGTGAGGGAGGTGGAAATTGGCATTTAAGGCCTGGCAAGGGGGGTGGGCTCAGGTGAACAAGCTTTGTGTTCAGTGAGTGTTTTGGGAAAGGTCCTGCTTTAGGATTACTTCAAACTAGAACTAGAACAGTTCTCACTAAGCCTGAAATTAACTTTAATGTTCCCATTTTCTGATTGAATCAAGGTGATCAATTCTTATTGTAATTCCTTATAAGTAAAAAATTAATTCTCTCTGCCAGAAATTAGTATTATTCAGAATTGCTATACTTTTCCTACACATCATCCAGCATTCAATAAAAATGGTTGGAGTCAGTCTTATCTCTGTCTTAAGTTATGCTTTTCTCTAGCAACCTAAATTAGCCTTCAGATAGGCCAGCAAGCCTTGTTTTCTTCAAATTTCTGAGATATGGCAATATTGATAGTCTCCTTTACTCAGTTTTTTCTTTAAGAAATAAGTAAACAATCACCATGAATAACAGTGGAAAGACTCAAATTACAAAAACGAAGCATCTAGAAGACTGAGATAGCCCACATATGATCTAGATATAACGCAAATACTTTGAAGTAACTGTGATTATTAGCATGCTCAAGAAATTGGAAACACTTGCAGGCAGGTGTGGAGGTATCACCCTAGTATGACTAGGGTTATACTGCTGGAGCAGTTCTTGGATCTGGAGCAACATCTCAATGAGCTCAATAGGGATTCTGCCTTTTTTTTAACCATGAAGGAGACAGACCAGGAGGCTGTTGCTATAGTGGTACAAAGGGTTGCTAGGATGTGTCAGCACCTAAAACATCTACAAAAAGTAGAGCAGAGTCACAAGAGAGAGGCCAGATTGAAGGCCGCTGTCCACTTGTATGGGGTGTACATGGGCCTGAGCAAGCCCCACAATGCACTGAATGATGTCAAAGACGTCCACTGACATCAACAAAGTCTGGAGTCAGAGCATTAATACCATTGAGAGCCTCAAGCATGTGAAGGATGCCTTGTGTTGTACAGCTCAGCCATCTTGTAAAACTGTGGAGACTCTCAAGAATATGTCAGTGCCCAGATTGGGAGGAGATCCAGGAGCTTATTAAACAAGGGGCTCTCCTGCAGGTTCACCAGAAGTTAGTGGACCTGGAGTGCTCCAGAGATGGGCTAACATATAAGCAGAACTGCATGGGAAGTGGGAACATGCACAACTTGACCCTCATCCATGGCTCTCCAGAAGCATAAGGGACTCTCAGATGAGCTGGCCAAGCAGCTGTGGGTAGTGCTGCAGAAGTTACTGGTCACCATCCCCCATGACTCCACTTTGCTCGTCTAGACAGTGGTCGGCAAACTCATTAGTCAACAGAGCCACATATCAACAGTACAACGATTGAAATTTCTTTTGAGAGCCAAATTTTTTAAACTTAAACTATATAGGTAGGTACATTTTTATTAACTTAATTAGGGTACTCCTAAGGCTTAGGAAGAGCCAAACTGAAGGGGCCAAAGAGCCGCATATGGCTCGCGAGCTGCAGTTTGCCGACCACGGGTCTAGGATCATCGAAAGGGGGTGGGGAGGATTGACAGGAGTATACCTGACCAAAAAGAGCAAACTAGCTTTGTTCCTTCCAGTAGGTCCAAGAATTGGAAGGAGAAAATGTTCGCCATTTTGGACAGAATCTTGACTAGAATTGAGGACACACAGGCAGACACCATGGAGTCTGACAAGATGTGGTTTGTCTGCCACCTGGAAATCATAAGTAAGAACATCCTGGATGATCTCATCTTTGCCAAAAACCTGATGGTTAAGTGTTTTTCTCCCTATTATGAAGTTTTCAGAAACTACCTGAACATGTACCACAAAGCCCTGAGTACACAGATACAGGAGCTCGAGTTGGAAGACCTCAAAGCAAATGAGATTATGAGCCTGTTTTTGTGGGTCTTAAATACCTATTCAAGCACAGAAAGGGAAGGAAATGTGGAGCTGGGTCTGGAAGTGGACATGAATGCCCTGGAGATTTTGCTTTCTCCAAACATGGTCTCTGAGCTGCTCCACATGTATATGTCAACTCTCACTTCAAACATCATTGCCTGGCTGTGGAAAGCACTAGAAACAGACAGGAAAGACCAGGTAGAAGAAACTGAGCCTGGAGCTGACCAAAGTGAGTACCACCACTCAACAGTCATCATTCTCCAGATGTTTGAACAGATTCTTCAAGTTGCAGCTCAAATATGTGAAGATTTGAAAACAAGGGTACTAGTTTGTGTCTTCAGCTAAAAAATACAAAGATGAAGTTCAGTTGTATAAAGAAGAACACCTGAGAAACTGGCAGGATATAAAAGTAATCATCAGCAACTACCAGAATCCAGTCAGTTTAAAAAGGAAGTAATTAAAAATGAAATGCAAGAAGGTGTATCTCTGAGCAACCACACATGGATGGTATTTGAGACACCATTGCAAAGGAGGGCTGCAGCAGCCTGCTGGAGGAGCTCTTGGATCTGAAGCAACATCTCAATGAGCAAAAGCCAAAGAAGTGGCTGTTAGGCTCAAATGCTATAGACATTATCTGTGTCACCATGGAAGAATATTTCAATGATTTTGCCAAAATCAAAATACCATACAAAAAGAGGATGATGGTGAGTGGTGGTGGAGTACCCGCGGGTTCTCATGCAGAAGCACATCTCATTCTATGTTCTCAAGGAACAGAAGGACGATGCTGAGAGAGGGTCAGGAAGGCTGAGCACCTCCTCCCTGTTCCAGAAGCTAGCTTCTGGATTTGGCAAAGATACAGACTGGTATGGTGACAAAATCATCACCATTTCAGAAGTTATTAAACTAAGGACCCTTTTGTGCCCTACTTGGAAGACTTGACTCTGGTCAGCAAATCCCCAGACATTAGGGATGACCATGTTAGCATGCTGCTGGCCATGCCAGGCAACGCCAGCTGGAACACAAAGCAAACCATCATTGAGCCTGGACCAGGGTCCGAAGCAGGCAAATCCAAATGATGTGCCCATCTCCAAGGAAATCAGTTCTCAATCTGAACATGGCAAAGATTCTCAAGTAGCCTATCAGTTATTAGCTTTGTGTACATTTTTCTGCGCTTATCTCCACCTTCGGAAATATATCAAAGCAAAAGTGACTCTCAAGGGTTTACATTGTATGTTTCAGTTCCCAGAGTCTGTCTCTTGAAGGGCCAAGCATGTTGTTTGTGAGGTACCCGAGCACACGGATCCTTGACTGACAATTGCTCTACTGGCTGTGATTCAGGCTTTCTCATTCTTATTGTCCACATCCTTTGTGAGGCAGGATGCTAATGTCAAATGCCTCATGGTTGATTGGTAATCATGGTGGTTAAAAGGTGTGTGGAAGGGACAGAGGCTCTGTCTTCATTCATGTTTTGCTCCTCACTAATTTCTGCATGGTGTAAAGGCTTCTGAAACCCAGATGCGTAATAAAAGAGTCTAAACTCTTGCAGAGAAATGAAAATTAGAGAAAGAAAAATTGGGTGACAAGATGTATACATTTACTGAATTTGGTTATTAGTTTTAATTGTTTTTCAGGCCTGGCAACCTGCTGTGTCTCTGGCCATAGTATATGGATTTTTGTTTGTTTGTTTCTCTGTTTTCAGGTATAATCCATAGAGAAATCCTCCACTTTTTGTGTAGCCAGCAATGACTCAAAACACATTTCCTTTGCAGGATGTATTTTTCTTTTAATGAAAGGGCCCTCCTAGAACACCTGTCAACTATAATGGCAGAAACAAAAGTTCTAGCTTATTTTGGCTAGAAAGCAAATGAGATGTTTTCATGACTAACTTTGATAAACTCTGGCCAAAAGCAATGCTACACAGGGGTCAGGTGGAAGTATGACATAGAGATGGTGGAGGTGGATGCCAATGAACTCAATTATTCTTGAACTTCAAAACCATCTGGCATTTTGAGGAGTGACAGGTTGGGGGAATTAGGAAGGAAAAAGAGCTCTTGGCATGCACACTGGCATTCTTATGGAGGGCTTCTTTGGCAGAGATAGTGGCATGGTGGCTTAACAAATCAGATTAGATCCTGTTGTTGTGTAGAAGGAGCACATACAGTCTATCCCATAACATTGTTTATTTGCTTTTAGAGACCTATATGTATATAACTCTCCCATTCTTGTATCCTTTCTTTTACCTTTCTTAAAAGGCGACTTAACATAATCTATTATAGAACCCAAGAAATTAGACTTCCTGTTCCTACTACAGACATCTCCTCAGGGACTTCCCAGGTTGTGGGGCTCTCCACAGTGACCTCAGTGGGACTGGGAATGGAGGATTAAACTAGAGCCATTGCAACCAGGAAAAGGCTAAACCCATGTGTCACCCTGTGTCTGCCTGCCTTCCATCACAGCAGGAACTGGGCCATTATTTTTGAACAGCAAAGGCCAATCACCTTAATAGTTCAACAGTTCTCCTGAGTGGTCAATTGATTTTACACATGGGTTTTACCTGTGTTTTCCGTGCTTGAATCTGCTCTAAGGAAAGAGCCTACAAACAAGCTGATTCAGTGTCAGGTGATGGGATATGAAATCCAGCTAGCACAGTGGTGCACAAAGTAATGATTAAAATCTGCTCCTACCTGACAAACGGGAATACAAATGCACAGATATTTGAGAGATGGCAATAGTTGCTTTGCGGTGCCTGAGAGTCACCTTTATTCTCATAAAATACAAAGCAGACAGCTACAGTCTCAGCTGACTGAGTTTCTGTTGTCCTGGCTCCTCAAATAGCCTTAAAATAAGTTTTACTTTGATAGTAAATCTAGAAAACACATACTCAATAAGCCCTGGGCTTTTGCTGAGGGGACCAGAGGCTTGATCAGAACAGGAGAAGTAACTCTGATCCTTATGGAGCCTTATAGTTAAGGGTTTGAAATAGAAGTCTCCTTCAGTGGAAGTCCACAAATTAACACACACTGAAATAGACTTGTCTCTCTACAAAATTATCAGTACTGAGTTGACTACTACTGGCATTTGAAATCATAGATCAAAGTAGCAGTGCTATCTAAAATACATGTAAATTGCAGACACCAAAAATCAAATCAGAAGCTGTCTGTGGGAGCAGAGCCCTTGATCAGCAACCCCTCTGTTTATTATCTTCCTTGCTGATTTCATTCAGGTTTATAACTTCAAATATCTTCTATATGTTGATGACTTTAAAATTGTTATCTTCAGCCCTTACATCTCCCCTGTGTTTACTAACCTCATCACCAATATTTTTTATAGTATGTGAAATTTCATATGGCCAAGACAGAATACTGGTTTTGGAAAGTTGTTTTGTTCTGGACTTTCACACCCAGGGCTCCATTTTGGTCTCTATCCATCAACCATTACTGATTACTATGACTAGAGCCAGTGGCAGGGCCCAACTCTTCCCAGGATCCAAACAACTTGGGGACAATGAGAAATGGGAGAATCCTGGGACAGGTGTAATGTCTCACTCATTCAATTAAATGTAGTTACCTCAGCTGACTGCAGTCACATTGGAGATAATCAATAAACATTTCAGAATGAATTAATAGATGAAGATGGGTGATTTATCCTTAGTCATTTACCTACTAGGTGAGTCTGGTCGCATTTTTCATTAGTTTGCCATACTTTACAGGTAAGAAACTCTTGGATTTGAGAAATGGTACACAGAGGAGTATGGCAGGACTGAATGAGACTAGAAAGCCAGGGGGATGGTGCTGAGGGTGAGGAGTTGTGAGTTCCAGAGAGCAGAGATTCAATTCTGAAGAGAAAATCCTTACTGGGTCAAGGCTGATTTTGCATAATTCTGTTGTTGCCAAGAAGAAGAGATATAATCATATTAGGTGTGTGCTATATTGCTCGGTGGCTCTGCTTACCTTACTTTTGAAATCAGACAAGTTTAAATGCTTTGTGTGGGCGAAATATTCAGAAGGCACCTGATCAATAAGGCAGGTGCTGCCAGAGCTGAGCAGGAATGTTTTTTGATGTTGACAATGACATACATTTTTGTGCAGAAAGGAGTAATCTATTTGGTCACAGCTAAGAAAAAGGTTTATGTCTGTTGCTTTGGAGAACAAAGTAGTGTCATCTGGGAGCGTGGCCTCCAGGCAGGCCAGATGAATGGTATCAGTGTGGTGGTGGGTCACTCAGGAGCAAGGGCAGCCCTTTATTGAGCTTCCCTGGCCTCTGAGTGGAAAAGTGGGTATTTGCACGCACAATCCCACAGGCCTGCTATCAGCATCAATTCCACCTGAACCTTTTTACAGATCAAGGCATCTCATCAATTTGTATCCAGCTTATGATTGCCATTGCCTCTCCCTGAAGTCCAGCGCAGTCTACAGCAAGGCCCGTGCTCATTCAGGGCTCTGCTGATTCCAGGTCAGGCTTGTCAGAAGCCTTCCTGACAATGCACCAGAGATGGCCAAGGAGACATTTTTCACCTGTTTCCCACCATAGAAATACCCAGTATAAAGAAAGAGGACAATAGCTCTGGTCTTGTGAGAGTCAACTATGAATATTTCTTCCAAATTCCAGTGATGTTACTAGCTTGAAATTGGCTATAGTGGGAATATTTGCACTATGGAAACCAGCAAAGTCTACAAATAATGTTTTTGTTTTTGTTTTCATTTTTAAGACCTTTTTGTTAAACATTTACCAGCACAATATGGGTGAGGTGCAGGGGGGCAGAAAGAAGGGATATGAAACTCAAAGACCTCAATTACCCTCTTCCCTGATGCTGCTTAGATGGCTCAGCTGAACCTCTTCTCTGTAGTTTGACAGCCACTGCAGGCCATAGCCAGCCACAGAGGTTTGTGTGTGCTTTTATTTTTAATTAGATTTATGTTTTAGAAAGGTAACACTGCCCACAATGTGTTGGATAGACTTAAAGGGTATAAAATAAGAGATAAAACCAGAGGCAAAGAAATCAGATGGTAATCTAATTGCCCTTGTCCAAATAAAAAATTATGAGGCCTGAACTCAGAGCTGTGGGAATGGAGAAAACAGTTATGATACATGTTAAAGAAATACAGATCACAGGAGTTACTGATTGATTGGGTGTCAGGGTAAAAAAAAAATACTAGGTGATAACATACAAGTTTCACCTAAACAGAAGGATTATCAGATTCAGGAGGAACTTTCACAACTTATGTTTAGAGCAAGCTGAGATGTTTGAGAGGCAGGTCAATGGGGCTGAAGGTCACAGGAGCAGAGTTGACTAAAATGCATTTTGAATGTCAGCAGATGGCAGTAAGTGACAGCAGGTGACAAGAAGGGATTAGTTAGGGGTGGTATAAAGTGAAAAGTGGACTGGGGAATAAACTGGCATGAAAAACAATATTTAAGGCACATGCAAACAAGTAAGAGTCCACAGAGGACAGGAGAAGGTTGGCCAGTTAAGTAGTGGAGAAGCAAGAGAGAAGCAAAGAGACAGAAGAGTTAAACAGAAGAGTTAGAGGATTGGATAGCCTTTAATGTGAAATATTAGGTCAAGATCAAGAAAGGGGAAATCAAACAAAGTATGCATTATGTTTAGCTGAGGGTTGTTAGGGCCTTTTGCTGGATCAGTTTCTGGGAGTTCAGGGAAAGAAGGATATTTGAAGAACAGTGAGTAGAAGATGGAAATAGCAGAAAACAAGTGAAGAAACATGAATTCAAAGCTTGGAAAGCAAGAAAAGGCACAAGGAGATGCAGGGTTAAGGGAGGACTCTATTTATAAAATGGACAACAGACTTGATCAAATTTTATTCTATGCAGAAGGAACCAATCAAGATTAAGTTGCCAATTTGGGAAAGAGAAAGAGAATCACAGATGCAATCAAGTCTTAGATGAGACAGGAGGGTCAGTCAAGAGCACAAGTGAAAGGAATGACCTTAAGAACAGAAATAATAGTTCTTTCTGCAAGATATGAAGGATGGAGGTGGGAAAAACTGCAAATATAAATAGATTTTTAGCAGCTAGAAATTGAGAGAGCTTAAACCTCATGTTCTCAGATTTCTTTCTTGAAGGTCCAAAAAGTTGAGGATAGCTAAACTATAAACTCTACTGTATCTTACATTTGATTGGATTACTCAGCATTTTCAGTGTATAGGAGCTGCACAATCAAAATAAAATAAAATGAACTGGGCTGCTTTAAGACCAAAGTGTTAACATAAAAATCAAGAAGTAGATTTCAAGAAAGAAGCTTGTGATGAAGTAATGGAGAAATGGATTTCAAAACTAACTAAACTTGTATAAGAAAATACAACTATCTTTCTCCTTCCAATAGATTCTAGTTAATTTCTCCCCCAGTTTTAAGGAAAGTATCCTTTGATCATCTCAGTGCCCAATATTTTCCATTTTTTTTCTGGAATGGATGTCATACACAAGGATTTCCAGTATCCCTCACCTAGCCTACTCTCTGGCTTCTTGGACTGTAACCTCCGTTTTCTGAAGACCAAGATCCAGTGCAGGTAACCAGTTAGTGTCAGATGCATCCCTGCATTATCATTTCTCTAGTTCTAAAATTGTGCTCCCAATTTCCAGTCCTCTGTACTGATAGACAGAGAGAAACCCTTCAGGCAGACAATGAAAGACAGCTCCTCCCCGCCCTGCTCTGAGGTGTCCCATAGCAAATGATAGTGGCAGGGAAATGTCTTAATACATGTTGTTTAGCATAATTGATGTTCAGATGCAGTGTTAGTAGAAACAAGCTCAGTTAATTGGTCTCTCAACCTACATTAGCTCTTGCACTGCAGACAATTAGGCAGGGGCCAGAGGGCCCTTTGCTTGGCCATTAGAGCCCCCCATGCCGGGACCAGGAAGGTGCTGGCAGTTAGGCAGTGGACCTGGTATGAATGACTGCAATGAACTGTGTGTGCAGCTGCACCACAGCCAGAGCCATCTGTCCATTTATGAATGTGAGACCTTAAACAACCGATCTTAAAGGTGACAAAAGGAAGCTAATGTTCAGGAGAGAGAAATCTGGGTTCTTCCAAGAGCTGAAACATTGGAGAAATGTTTGAAGATTTTAGATTTGAAGGATATACACCGAATACTAGCCCTACAGCAAAATTTCTAATGAACTAAGGGCCTGCTCTCTGAGATTTGGTGTTTTTGGAATGCCTGGGACATAGAAAGGAAGGATGTATTTCAAGGAGACACTGTAGGGCTGCTGCTCAAAGTGAGCTCCTCGGACCAGCAGCATCATCGCCATCTGGTATGGTGTTAGGAATGCAGATCTCAGGCCCACCTCTGAATCACTACATCAGAATTAGCATTTGGCCAAGATCCCCAGGTGTCCCACTTGCCCATTAAAGTCTGAGAAGCAGCCCTCCAGGCCAGGGTTAAGCAAACACTTTATGAGAACACAGTGTGTCCATTCATTTGCCTCTTGATTATTCTGCTTTCACATTATGATAGCAGGGTTGAGTAGTTGCAATGGAGATCTTGTGGTCTGTAATCCTAAATTATTACCCTCCAGCTCTTTGCAGAGAGTTGGCCAACTCCTGCTCTATACAGAAATCTCAGTAACCAACCCATGTGACTAACATTTGTTAGGCCTCAGAGGGCAGGTTAGTACCAGATATTTAATTTGCTGTTTAAATGTTGTCATGGATCTTGTGGAAAGATGGAGAAATATATGTTCCATAATAATGATCTCAATTCTAGGGTTAGGGATGTCTAAGTTTATACAGGCTCTAGAAAAAGTTGACAAAAACCTTGAACACTCTGCCACCTTGACTGAGTCAAATGGTTTGAAGGATCCCTTCCCTTCCTCATTCTCATGGTGAATAAAGAAACAATGGTAATGGTGATTGTCCGAGAAAAGGGGGGTAGGGGAAGGTAGAAGAGAAAGAGGGGATAAATGGTGATGGAAGGAGACTTGACTTGGGGTGGTAAAGACACAATACAATATACAGATGAGGTATTATGGAATTGTATACTTAAAACCTGTATAATTTTATTAACAAATGCCACCCTAATAAATTCAATTAAAAATAAATATGGGATTATACTATTTTAAAGTAAAATAAGAATTATTTCTACAATTATTATACTAAAGGCCCTGTGCATGGATTCGTGCACATTGAAAGGAAATTAATTAGAAGGTGGCCGGTGGGACAGGACTGGGTGAGATGGGCTGGACTCGCCCTGGAGCCAACCTCCTGTAGTACCTCCCCAGCTGGCCGCACCTGGGCGACACTGGGGCCCCAAGGGCATCTGCAGAGTGAGTGGGGTCCCTCCAGCAGGTGGGTCCCTTAGACTGTGGGGATCGGACTGAAACCAGCAGTCCGACATCCCCCAGGGAGTCCCAGAGTACAAGAGGGCACTCTGCAAAGTTGCTGTCACTCAGCAGCTCCTGTGTTGAGCATCTGCCCCCTGGTGGTCGGTGCGCATCATAGCTACCAGTCGGATGGTCGAATGGTCAGACGGTCGCTTAGGCTTTTATATATATAGACTAGAGGCCTGGTGCACAAAACTCGTGCACTTGGGGGCAGGGGTCCCTCAGCCCAGATTGTGAGAGGGCGCAGGCCAAACTGAGGGACCCCACTGGTGCATGATCAGAGCTGGGGAGGGATGCGGGAGGTTGGCCAGCCAGGGAAGGTCCACAGGAGGGCTCCAGGGCATGTCCAGCCCGTCTCGCTGAGTCCCAATTGGCCGGACCCCAGCAGCAAGCTAACCTACCAGTTGGAGTGTCTGCCCCCTGGTGGTCAGTGCACATCACAGTGAGCAGTTGAGCGTCCTTAGCATATCATTAGCATATTACGCTTTTATTGATTGAACAGACGACCGGATGACCAAACACTTAGCATATTAGGCTTTTATTATATAGGATTAGTTCTAATAACATTTTAAATGAATTGTTTATGACCCTCCATAAAAAAAACACACACACACACACAAAAAGAAACAATGATAACCTGGCAGTCGCAATAAAACAATCACCACATTTCTGTGTTGCACCCTTGATAGCATATTTATTGTGACTGGAAGTACTAACTTTTTTCCAAATATACCAAGAGGTTTGACTTTGTGCCAGAGTTTGGGGATAATTTTATACCCAATGAGTCACCTAAAGAGACTGCATTCTCTTCCTCCTGATTTTCACCAGAGCAGAATGGTAAAACAGGTGTGAATGCTCTGCTTTACATATGGCAAGAGGATTGTTGAAATATGCATTCCTTTGTGCATGCCATAAAGAGCTTAGGCAAAGACTCCACAAAGGACTGCAGTGACTAATGGGGAAGAAGAGGCCTGCTGAACCAACATTTCTGAAATTGTCGAGATATTTTGATAGGAGATCCTAGACTTTTACTCTCAAGAATATTAAAGAAGCACCGCATTATGTTTCTGAAACCCTTGGCGTTTTTCCAAGTGTGTGCTTACCAGGTCTCTCTCTCCCCTCCCCCCCTCTCTCACACACACACACACACACATACACACACACCAACAAAAGCCAGTCTGCAGCCTCAGACTCCAGACGCAAGCATCAATCATAATCGCAGCACTGCCAGCAGTCATGTAACTGCTTAAAGACCTCAACAGCCTTCTGGCACTTAAAGGGGGGAAAAATCATCTAATTAATCACAGGTGAAACAGCTTGGACTGTCTCTAAAAGCCCCTGAATTTACTGCCAAGCTTTGATGCTAATTTTCTTTCTAAGTAACCCCCTAAAGAAATTTACGATTCGGTAATTAAAGTAATGAATAAAGAGATACTTAGGTGGAGGGAAATCAGGAGTGGGAAAAAGTCTATATTTCCATCCTGCAATAAAGGCATCTGGGCATGGATCATTTGTGAACCCCAACTTAAAGGTCCCCAAGTGGCTTCCTTCCAACGAATATTTTAAAAATTCAATATTTGAAAGACCCAAATGAGGCTTATAAATGAAGTTGAGAGCAGGTCAGTGCTAGAGCCTGTAAGACAGGAAAGGAAATCTAAGTTCTGCCAGATCCTCTGGACTTTGTTTTTAATGCTACAGCTTCTGTCCTGTGGGAAGATTGGTGGTGGGTCCTCCCTGGGAGCTGATTGGCTAGTGTCACTGGGTTTGATTTAGAGATCTCACCTTCCTCATATCGTCCATGTTCCTGCTGGGAGAGATCCTAGATTTCAGGGTTTAATTGGCTGGAAAGAAATCGCTCTGATCTCTTATACAGGAAGTGTTCAGGGAAGGGCTTTGGATTTTATCATCCCAGCCCTGTCCGGTCCTCTGTCTGACACTCAATATTGGAATACTCCAGGAATGGGAGCTTTAGTTAATTGGCTACTCTAGTTTTCAGAATTAGACAGATATACCCCTCATTTCAAAGATGAATCAAACAAGTTCCTACTAAACTCCAAACTGCCCAGAGCTCTAAACTGCTGCTGAAAAATCTTGCTAACAACTATTTTTCTGTCTTAATTAATACAATGTAATAAGCAGAATGCTTTTTTAAATAATTCAGAATCTTGAATTTTTGATTGCAAAGCTTTTTGCTCTGATTTATATCTGCCTTCAAGATAGTTTAGGAGTATTTTGAAAGCAAAGATCAGAGCAGGTCCTCAGAATGTTTCTTTACCAAGTCTAGCAGAATATGAGCACTAATACTTTATTATTTCTTGATCATATCATAGGTTTATAACAAAGGACGAATAATAGATTGTACTAAATAAATACTGACTCAAAGATGTTCCCTGGAAATTTAGTTTTTGTTTTGTTTTTTTACCTTAGTTACTATACATACTTATGTGTTTATATTTTCCCCCTCCTGTAAAGGGAGGGGTGAAAAAAGTTGAATCAGAATTTGATATTGAAGTGAGCTTATAGATTTTTAATCTTAAGCTTCATTTCAGAGCTGAGAGACTCAGAAAGGTAAAATAATTTGGCCAAAATGCACAGCCACTTAATGAGTAGTTCAGATTCTGAGAGCAAGACATCTTTCACTTATAAATTGCTCTTTCCTTACCAGTGAACTATGTTAAACTACTTGCCTTCAGAGCTTCCTTTTCTGACTTACAAGACAAAAATGATAATATTCATGAGTTATAGTAAATATCAAATGTGCTAACATAGGTATGATGCTCAACATCGTGCACACACACACAAAATACTTAGTTTTCTTAGTTTTCACTATTTTTAATTATTGTGTGTTTAATTATAATTTTATTTTTATTGAATGAATTCTTTTTTATTATTTACAATTCCTTACTGCCTGCTGAGAAAGGTAGAGTCATAGCCAAAGGTGGCCCTTTAGTTGCTCAGGGTCCGTGTTTGGGGAGCTAGACCAGAGCTCAGTTGCTCTACATAAGAAATAGCTGCACATTTGAGAGGCCTTTCAGACCTTCACCTTCTTTCCTGGACAACACAGAATGATACACATTTTGAACCTCATTCCTAATAGAGAAGTGAAAGTTCTTCCCCCAGAGAAAGCAATTTCAGGACATGAGTGAAGCCCAGAAGAGAGGTGGAGGGTGGGAGTGTGTGCGTGTGCGTGTGTGTGTG